>NC_056737.1:1251492921-1251740421 GCF_019279795.1 Protopterus annectens
CAGAAAAAATTACATATTATTCCCCAGGATACAATAACTGGACCAGACCAGACAGAAACTATATTTCACAGAAAAATATGCATTTAATTGAAAGCTTTGACACTCATCCAATAACTATTTCAGATCATGTGCAAAGCTGGATCCTGCATTAGGTGACCTATGCAGTTGCCTAGGGCCCACTGGCTAGGGTACTGCCACAAAACTTACATTGAGAACCCTCAATGCATGCATTAGATTTCTTTGTTGGGGGATGCGCTCAGTGCATTTTCAGATACTGTTGAGTTTCTGTGCTTTTAAAAGAATGTTGGGTTTCTGTGCATTTCAAGGAATGTTGAGTTTCTGCACATTTTCAAGGAATGTTGAATTTCAAGTGTAAAAATATTTACTGTTGCTCATGCTAAGTCGGTTTTTAATGTGTAACTGTTTTGTTTAGCAAATGACCATCATCAGTGTTTGTGCTATAAATTTTGAAAGCAGTGTTAGTAGCATAATAGGCACCATACTTACTCTTGGTACAGACGGTTGTGGGTTCTACTCCACACCATATACATAGAGTACCCATATTGCAGTCTCCTTTAAAGGGCACTGGGGTGCTGCACTCTCAAGTGTGTCCTCCTTTGGACAAGATGCCTAGTAACTATGAACCTGTTGCTGGTTTGATAGACCTTCCCTCTTACAATATTACTAGCTTACCATATTTTTTAAATGTAACATGGGCATCTTATTCTTCAAGGGCAGCAAGCACTGAATTTGTACATGAAACACTGACATATAAAGTTGCCCTCCAGCAGCAACCTCTTCGTTAGTTATAGCTCTCTTCAATAAATAATTATTCAGATGACTTTTACTTCTGCAGATATTGTATATATTGACTGATATTGGTGGATTGTAATGACAAAAGTTTGAATGGCCTTTTGTAGTTGAAATGTTCTATAAACTGGTAGTTTTGCCATTATTGATTCAGATGTTTCGGTTCATTGCATATAGGAAAATGTTCAAACTACAAATTTAAAACACACTCTAATACGTGGTGCTATATTATACAAGGAATATAATTTACTACAACCAGGATGATGCATCAATGAACAGATGCATGTATGCATGGTCCTAAAAATGTTTGCAAGGGATCTATACTTTGAAAACAGCCCAAAGGTAAACTTAATCTGCCACTGGCCAGATGTATTTTCTTTGGATGTGGGTTTCAATGTTGTTTCAATGAATGTGAGTTTCAGGCAGAGAAGCTTACTGTTAATGATAAGTCTGTTTTTCATTGTGAGACTGTATTGTTTTGTTTAGCAAATAGCTATCAGTGTGTGTGCTATAACATTTGAAATAAAAGTTTTAAATATCTCTATTCATTGTAGAAGCAAAGAAAAAAAATAGTATGTGCACTGACAGGTTTGAATAGTGTTTATGGTAACTGGTGGGAGGTATCCAAGCAATGTGGCATTGGAATGGCTGCTGGGGGTGCTGCTGGGGAGACCTGCTGTGGTGACCTGCTCCATTACCCTGCCTAGGACCTCATTTGACCATGATGCAGCTCTGATCTGGTTACAATAACACTTAAATAAAAATGCAGAGTAATGAAGTAAAAGAAACATTGGTGCTTCCCCAGTTACCTATTAAAAAGAAAGGAATTTAAGGAATGGGTAGTGGAAATTATTGAAGAGATAGTAGGGAGGATAGAATTTTCTTCAGAAGTTATAGCTAGTGAGTGGGATAAAATGAAAGCAGAATTTAAAAAGGGTAGAAATTAAGTAAAAAGAGATATGGTTAAGAAGTATCCAGAATTAGAGGGGCTGATACATGTTAAAGTATTGCAGAATAAGGGGAAATCTCAGAACAAGAGGGGAAAGTGCTAAGATAATAAGGGAGTATCTGGATAATATACACGAGTTTAGAAAGACTGCTCTTAAGTACCTTTTTTTTTTTTTTATAAGAAAGGAGAAAGAGTTGTTGCCAAACTGAGGGAGTCAGAAATTTTATTTATTTACTTATTTATTTGACATTTGTTAACCAGGTTAGTCTGACTGGGCAAATGACATTTTCAGCTGAGACCCAAGGAGAAAAGCTCCAACAGAATGTAAAAACACAGTAAGAATTATGCAGTTTAAACATCAGAGATATACAATTTTGTCAAGCACATAGAACAATATGAATAATACACAACTTTGTACAAATACATTTAAGCAAAGATATGTTACAGTTAAACATGTTAGAAATCATTACAAGTGTAAGGCAGAAATTAAACCAAAGGAAAACCATTACACCATAGTAGTTAACAATCATATGAAGACCCATTAGGTGAAAAAAACGAGTAAATGTCTATTTAAATACAGTTGTATGGTTCCCTATCACTGGTGAAGAAAAATTGGAGAAATGGATTGTAGAGATAGAGAGGGTTGTACAGAAGAGAGATGAGAGTCTGAGAGGGTTCAATCCTGTAGACAGATAAATAAAATAAGTCTTATATAGCTATAAACATATGGAGAGTATACACTCTAAAGAAAGTGGGGGATAGAGGCATTTTATGAACATTTATAAATTGGAATTCAACAAAGAGCACAAATGAAACTATTTATGGAGGAGTTAAGTATGCCTATTCTTCTTCTTCTTCTTTCGGCTTTTCCCGGTGAGGAGTTGCCACAGCAGAACTTCGGTCCACTAATGATTGGCAGTAGATTTTTACGGTGCCGAGGTGCCAGCTCAACGCCCAATCTTCAAAGAAGGCACACCCATTCACGCATGTCTTTTGAACACCACTCGACCATGTGGAGGACATGCAGATTCCACACAGAAGGCATTCCAGCCAAGAATCAAACGGGAGAACCTCTTGCTGTGAGGTGACAATGCTACCGCTGCACACCGCGACTTGTATGCCTATTCAATGCTGAATATTCTTAAGTCAAACAGTACCAGAAATAAAAGGTCTACGGACCTGAATTTTTATCTGTGACTTAAACAGAACATGCTGGAGAGACAGACATGTGCCCTCAAGCCTGTACTTCCTATGAAGTGGGCTTCCCATCCCTATGAAGCTGAGGTCATCTATTACCCAGTTTAAGTGCAACATTGACTAGTGGACAGGGAATGGAAATTTACACCAGGCCTGTCACCCATGTCCCTTAAGGACAGAGGTAGCTTATAAATGCCTGGCCCTCAATGTCCTATTTAGATACAGGACATCATTATTCTTTCAGGAAACTTTGGCTAGGCTTAGAAGGGCCTCCTGGTTCATTAGCCTAGTTCAAAAACATAAACGGTGACAGGCTGTCCGGAGCACAAATCCATGTTTATTTTAAATATTAAAACACACCATAAAGCGCTTTTGTCGTCCAATCACAGCTTCATCGGATTCTGATGAATTCATGATTGGATGAAGAAAGTGTTTTATGATGTGCTTTAATATTTAAAATAAACATGGATCTGTGTTTTGGACAGCCTGTCACCCTTCATGTTTTTGGAGCTTTAGTTTGTGTTTGTTTCCTGGCTTTTGGTCATTAGCCTAATTAAGAATCTATAAATCTAAGAACTTAAAACTATTAATCTACTAACCAAATAGGTTATTTCAAACACAAAAAAGGGAAATTGACTCGGCTTAAAATGGCCCGCAAGGGTAACTAGCCTAGTACTTACCTATGAACCTATAAGACTCAACAATTAACAGATAACAGGAGATGACATGAAAATGGTGCCGAATACTCAATCAGCAGGAAAGTCTCCTGGAATAAATGATATTCCTGTGGAAGTTGAGAAGCAGGGAGGGAAGAAGCATTAACATCCTGGAGGAAAGTGGTTGGTGGCTGTAGTATCTAAAAATGGCAAAGACCCATCAGACTCTACTTCGTATAGGCCCATTTCAATTTTAAACCTTAATTATAAAGTGTTAATGTCTACGATAGCTGAAAGAATGGCAAAGGTGTTGCCAAAATTGATAGATGTAAATTAATATGGTTTTGTGGAGGGGAGGCAAATATTTGGCAACATTAATGGAAGAATGAAATCCAGATGGAAGCAGAATGAAAGAAAATACCATTGTTGTTGGCGGGTCTTGATTCAAACAAAGCATTTGACAGAGTTAGCTGAGATTTTATGACTAGGTTAATGAAAACATTTGCATTCCCTGATACAATAATAAAGTTAATTAGGGGGATATGTAAGAGATTGGATGCAACAATTAAAGTGGGAGAGTTTCTCTCTGTTTGGGGTTTCCTCTTTCTCCCTTTGATATTCACTTTATATTTAGAGCCACTGATAAAGAATATGAGGGACTAAGAAATTTAAGGATATAATTGGTATAGTATTCAAGAAAACCTAACTTTATTTGCATTATTTTGTACATGATAAAACAAGAAAAGGACATGCCAGTGTCGTGAAACATGTTAAGATAAAACAAAGGCTATAGCTGTAAACTATGCACCCACAAATGAATTGGTTAAGCAATGCCTATATTTATGGTGTCACAATAAAATGAAGTCATTAGTAGTATGGATTAAACAGGATTCTGTTATGGCAGCTAAGGATAGGTGGGAAAGAGACTAAAAAATAATACAAAAACTGAGAAACTGGAAGGTCTTGTTTATAGATATAGATAGCAAGATACAAGCAGTGAAACGTTTTTAGTCTCCAAGTTTTATACACAGGTGAGGCATGTTTATATCAACTGGCAAAAAGTTGTGGACAATAATTCATAAAGAGCTGAAGGACTTTATCTGGGAGGGGAAGAGGACAAGAGTCAAGTGGGATAAGCTGAGCTTTCCAATAGAACAAGGTGGTTTAGGACTACCTGATATAAAATGAAGTTTTACAGCTACACACTTAAGGCTCATATACATAACACATGCATAAAGCTAGAATTCAAGGGGGATATTCAAGAAATAAGGAAAAAGTGGGATTTTGCATGCAGATCCTTAAAAAGAATAACAATAGCCATACAGAATATTAGATTCATAAAGTAGCAGAAAGTATTATAAGAACCTAAGACAACATGAGAATGGAGGAAGGAGATTTTGCCAATGGGGAGGACTGCAATTAGGGGTACAGAGTATAGGCTAGATGGGGTTGAAATTTATTCGAGAAAACTGGCAAAGTAACCAAGGTAAAGGTAATAAAATGGAAAGAGGCCAACAAGCCATTTGGACTGCAGGCTACAGACTGCTTTCCCCTTCAGGGATTGATATCATAGTATAGGCAAAGACAAAGGGATACAGGAATTCTTAGTGAAAAATGCACTCAGGTGGAGTTTTCAGTTGAATCTAGAACAAAGGCTGCTGTCGATAAAAAGGATAATTAGTAGTGCATATAAAATATTGAATGATAACTAAAAGAACAAATCAGAGGAGGTTAGAAAAGATTGGGGAAAGCGATTGGGTAAGCAATTCACAAGGAAACAATGTGAGGACGTATGTATTATTTATTTATTTTATTTATTTTCCATTTGATTACCAGAATAGTCTGACTGGACACGTTCTTTTTCAGTGGAGGCCTGGGGAGAAAAGCCCCACATAATACATACAAGTTAGCACACATTTGATTACATTTTGATACACAGTGCATTATAAATACAAGATCATAGAATAGTGAAACAGATTCCATACAACCAATAAACCTTATAGAATTTTCTAAAGAATCAGATGTAATGCCCTGTGTGAAATCATAGAATAGTAAAACAGAGACAAATACAACATTAATCAACTTTGAACTGAAAACCAAACATGTTCTTCCTTATCATCAGAGCTTAACAAACTTATTGTATGTATGGTGTTAGAGTCAACATACTAGAAATATTGGTATCATCTGAGAGACGCAGTTTAGTCAGGAGTGCCAAAACATGCAATAAAGTCTAGAAGATTTAGGATTTTTGCTGTGATCTGTTTGCATAGACATTTTTTACACCCCAAGCATACTCCAAAAATATTCTTCAGGTAGATGCCAAATGTTTTGAGATGTGATAGCGTAGAACAAGGTAACTGGGAGCATATGTTTTGGGAGTGTAATGAGTTGGCAAACTTCAAAGGTTCTCTACAGAGTACTTTGTCAGAAATATTGGGTGAGCAAATGGGTGTAACTAAAGCAATGCTTTCTTTGAGCTGGGATACACGATCTGAATTGCCTAGATAGTAAGGCCTTGTTAAATTTAATTCTGGTGGCTGCCAAGAAAGCCAGTACTACAAAATGGAAATCAGAGTCTAAACCAACTGTATTTGAAGTGTTGAATACTGTCACCAAAAATAAAAGAACTGCAAGTGAGATCTTTAGAAAAGTGTAGGAGCAAATTACATAGAAAAAAAAAGGAAACTGTGTGAAAAATAAATGCAGAATTATGTTTTGGAGGAAGAGTGAGATTTAAGGGAAGACAGGAATTGAGCAAGTTATGGATTGATGATAATAGAATAAATAACAGATAAAAGAATACATATGATGCATAATGTCTGTAACTGGGAACATGTTAATATGGTTAGTTTTCTTTTATATAATGTATGTTTGCCTATGTATTAAGTGATAATTCAATAAAGGTATTAAAAAGTGGAACAGATATCTTTAGAAAAGTGAAGGAATGGAGCAATTACAAAGAAACAACTGGAATTTTTTGGAACAATCGGCGCAGAATGATGTTCATGAGCAGGAGTGAGGTTTAAGGGAAGGTAGGAATTGAGTGAGGTATGTAATGCAGGGCTGAAAGACAGTTGTTATAAAGAAAGAAAACGTAATGTATAGTGTGTAAATGGAAACAATGTTAAGATAGTTTGTTTTCTTTTCTGCTAATTTATGTATCTCTTCAGTGATATTTTAATAAAGGCTTTAAAAAACTATTCTTGATGACATGGAAGACATAGGGAAATCAAAAATGAGATGTAGGTATCCTCTAATCATGTAATCCCTCAAAAACTATGTTGTATGCAGCAGTATTTCCAATTTGTGCGTGGCTTGCGGGTAGTTGCACAAAAGCTGCTGCAGCATTTATATTGTCTTTAATAGTTTTGTTTAATTAATTTCACTAAAGAATTGAATTAATTCATTAATAGGCCTGGATTATGTAACATAATCTAGACTTGTTGCCATTTACTAGTGTAATCATACTGCATTTTAGTTATATATTTTTGTAGTACCTTCTTTACAGCCTTTGGCAACTGCAGAGGCGTTGATATTTGTCAAGTCATATTGTCTACATTATGATCGGATATGAATGATGATCAGAATCATCTGATCTTTAGCATCCATTAGGTAGTCATTGCCACATATTACTGTGATATAGTCTTCTCTACAAGACTGGATTGCAAAGGATTTCTGCATTTATTTAAAAACTGTTACTCTGGTTGTTAGAGCAAAAAACAAAACTCCAACTTGTTAATGAACACTTCTTGTAGCAAGGGTGCAGAGTTTGAATCTTTTTACCTTCATTTAACTGCTGTATGACAGTAAACAAGGCTCTTAACCAAACAGTGTTTTGGAGCAACTGGGAATTTGGGTCAAGCTCCTTAATGGTCTCCAGCGCTGAACGTCTAGTAACCATGAACCTGTTGGCATTTGCCAACCATTCCATATTGCATATCTGATCTAGCTCACAAAATGCTATGGTAATATCACCAGCACACCATTTTTAATGCAACATATACAATTTATTCTTCAAGGGCAGCAGGCAAAATACAAAAATACAAAATTGTTTGCCAGCTACAACTTCTACATTACCAAAACCTCTGTTTTATGTGAAATTATTCAAATGACTTTTACTTCTATACAGACTGTGTATATTGTCTTAGTGTATGTTATCATGTGGTTAATAAACAAAGCAAATCTTGAAGCCAGAAAAAATGCCATACTTGTGAAACTAAAATTTATTGTTAGCGCTTTTGTCACCTTTCATTAAAAGAACTTCTTCAGACATTTGTAATAGCTCAATTTAAAATTTAAATAGTCCCAAGTTGATGACATCATCAACCTTCCATTATCCTAATTCAGCAAGTATTTAAGTAAATACATTCAGATTTCTTTGTGTATAAAAACTTTTTAAAACACAACTTCTTCACTGATATTAATTACAACAAAAATGTCAAATATTAAATACCCCCATAGAAATGTTTTTTACCTAGTCAATGCTTTAAGTTTTAAAATACATTTCAGGGAACAAGAATCATTCAACCCAGGTTAGGAAAAGGTGTTTACTCTCAGTTGCCATAGCAACTCCCTCTCCTCGAGTCTTAAAGCCCAAGGCCCCCTCCTGGGATTCAGATGTATTTTTTTCAATAACCATAAAAAGGAAAGTATGGTTAGTATGTTCCAAAATATGCTTGGACAAAGCATTGTTGTTGTCCTGTCAACTAATACTATACTGGTGCTCATATATCCTTTGTCTAAAGTGCCTCTCAGTCTTTCTATGTAGAAAGAGGGGCACTGTTGGTACGTAACTAAGTATATAACACCTGTTGTCCCACAGTCAACTTTTCCTTCTAAGGAATATTTAATATTCCCTATAGTAAATGAGGAAGATGTTTCTATATGTTTACAAGAAGAACATCTTCCACATTTCTTCATCACTTTGTTAGGAACATATGGGTTGACTTCTTTTTCAAGCAGTGTTTTTAGATTAGAGCCTTTTCTAAACGTCACCCTAGGTCCTGGCCCTAACTTGTTCCTAGCCATAGCATCATCGTTAATCATGGCCCAGTTTTTATTTATAACCTCCCTCAGGAGTTTGGCATCACTTGAAAAGGTTGTTATAAAACTGATGTTGTAATCTAAATCGTCCTTTCTATTAAAAAAATGTTCTGCCAAGACCATTTGTTCGTCACCCCTTAAGGTTCCCCTATTTAAAATGGGCTTGAAATGTCCCATTTCCCTTTTCCTTCTAACTGCTATAACAATCTCATCCAATAAATCTATTGGGTATCCTCTCCTGGTGAACATCCCCCACAAGTTTTTACACTCCACCTCAAAATCAACATCCACTGTAATCATTCTTGCTGCCCTTACCAACTGGCACTTTACAACAGCCCTCTTTTGGTGGTAAGGGTGATTACTGCCGTAGTGAAGGAAATCTTTGTAGTACATAGGCTTGCGGTATATTTTGGCAATGCACCTACTATGTGTTATGTCCTTAACAAGCCATACATTTAAGTATGATGTGTACCGTGTACAGGTCCTTAAAGACATGCTTCTGGAGCATTTCTCCCCGGGCCTCCGCTGAAAACAGGATCTGTGGAACCTAGTCGGACTTTCCCGGTCAACAAATGTTAAATAAATAAAAATAAAAAATGATATAGCTGTAGTATCAAAATTATATGTGAATTTCAAAAAAGGGGGTCATGTTGGATAAGGTCTCAACAAATTTTGGGACCTCTTCTTTATCTCCCTTAAAAATTAAAAACATTTCATAAAGGTACCTTCTGTACCTTGTTTTTGAACATTTCATGTTGGAATAACAAATTTCTTTCCCAAAAGGCCATAACACAATTGGCAAAAGTGCCCCCACAGGGTGACCCCATTGCGACACCTGTTTTATGAAAAAATAAATCCTTGTTAAATAAGAAAAAAATTATTAGCCAATACTAGTTCTGGGAGGGTAATAATTAAGTCAGTCTCTTCACCAGGTACCCCCTTTTCCAAAAGAAAGTTCCTTACCCAGTCTAATCCCGTATTCTGGGGAATGACCGTGTACAGGTCCTTAACATCTATTGCAATGAGGTTGTATTCTTGGTTGAATTCCAGATTATTCAGTGTTCCCAAGAACTGCCAGGAGTCCCTGCAGATTTGTCTCTCTATTTCCAAGTATTTTTTCATTTTTAAATCAACAAACTTAGCACAGGCATAGGTTATGGAATTTCTACCATCAATTATAGGTCTAAAAGGGGGGGGTCATTTAAATTGTAAATTGAGCTATTACAAATGTCTGAAGAAGTTCCTTTAATTAAAGGTGACGAAAGCGCTAACAATAAATTTTAGTTTCACAAGTACGGCATTTTTTCTGGCTTCAAGATTTGCTTTGTTTGTTTTTCCATCTTTTATTTAGTTGTATCATGCAGTTAATATTTGTTCTCATAAATATTCTTCTAAATAAACTGTGCTACACATGGCTGGATCTTATGGTATGATGCTTATGATCTCTATACAATTTCATTTAGTTCATCCAAATAAATACATGCATTTTACTTCTCTGTAAAAATAAGGGGTTTACACAATCAACAGTGCCTATAACTGTAGTGAGGAACTCTCTGTGGATGAAAGTACTTTGTGCTCTTATCTGGTCATTTTAAACAGTCTTTAATCAGGCTTTGCATGTGTATGTGCATTAAGTTAAAATAGTTTGGCTACCATGTGCTAGTGTGAAACAAACTTGAAATATGTGACTTTGGTCATTATTATTGTAAATTGTTTTTGACACAGACATCTCAGAAGGATATAGTCAACACGTTATTCATAACTGGTGGGTTTAGGGGATAACTAAGGATAAAAATGACTGGCCCTGCTGAGCAATAAAGTTAAAAAGCCATTATGTAGGATTAATGAGCATTTGTGTAAAGCAAATTGCAGTACTTTACTGTGTTCATTTTTATCACATTTGGACAGGTGATGTGCACACTGTTAATAAAGTGACCATAACTGTAGAGTACAAATATTGGTGGATTATAATTACAGCAACTTGAATAGCCTTATATGTTTGAAATGTTCTGAAATGGCTACTTTTCCTCATTATCAGGCCATACATTTTGTTTCACTGGTTAAAACTGCAAATTTAAAATTCACTCTCTAGCAAAGTTGCTTTATTAAACAAGAAATATTGCTGTATTAAATAAAGTAGGTTCATAGAAGGTTGCTAGGTTAATTGCCCTAGGACCCTTACAAGCCTAGCCAAGTTCAACCCTTGTTCTTAAGGGTCTGGAGATATGGTCTGTTATAAGTAGATCTAAATCAGCACTGACTGCTTCTATCTAAGAGGGGCACAGGTAAAATCCCTAGGGTGAATTTGTGGCTTCCCATTCAATCGTCCGCATTATGCTTAAAAAGCATTAATGAGGGGATCTGTTTAACCTGTATAGGAAGTTTATTTCAGAGGAGAGGCAACCTCTGGGAGACATCTGTCTTTTCAGCAAGTCCTGCTGATGTCACATGCTAGGTTAAGGTCCCTAGAGTGAGCAAATCATGTACATTTTGACTTATGAATGTGCAGTATTTCCATTAAGGCAGGATCAGCGGTTGCTCTGTATGCAAGGTGCAGGTCACCTCTGAACATTGACAGTGATTTTAGTCTGTCCAAGTAAGACATGTTCTAAAGACCCTGAATTTTATTTGTGAGGAACCTTTGAGGTCTCTTCAGTTGCTGCAGGTGCTTGTTTAGGTACTTACCAAAGGGAGCATTGTACTCTATTATTGGCCTGATGAGGGAAGAGTACAGGGGGTTATAACCTCTTTTATTCTAGAAGCTATACCCTTGCTTATGAGGTGAGCAATGTAGAAGGCCTTTCTTACCACCATGAAGACATAGTGATCAAAAGTAAGGTTGCTGTCAACCTGTATGCCCAAACCTCTCACCACTGATTTAGAGCTTAGGGTGTTGTTATTAATATGGTAATCTGCAGGGACATTGTCTTTGCCGAAGGGGATGAAAATGCATTTTTTTGCATTGGTTTTAAGACCATGACTTTGGCACCAATAATTGGTTTGTGTAAGTACTTCTTGTAGAATGTTAACATTGTTTGGGGACTCAATGACTGCTCCCAGTTTGCAGTCATCAAGAAACATTGTCAGCCACAGACTTATGTTTTTGCCTGTACTTCTGAGAAGTAGATTCCAAACAAGAGAGACCTTAGCACCGATCCCTGTGGAGCACCACTGATAACAGGTCTGCTGGTGGAAGTTAAGTCCCCTATTTTGAATGTATGTGTTCTGTTGGTGAGACAATTTGCAACCCACCTGACAGTATATGGGTTGACCCTCAGCAGGGTGAGTTTTTCAATTGAGTAGGGGATTGCATCAAAGGCCTTGGCCAAGTTTAGGCAGGCTGTATGTACAGATTTGCCTTCATCCACGGCTTTGGTGACAGTCTTGAACTCTACCAGGTTTAACAGGCAAGATCTCTCTTTAAAGAAACAGGGTCGGGTCAGGCGTTTGAAGGTCTTCTATATCCTTGTTGATAAGGTCCATGATGATTCTCTCCATGGCCTTGCAAATAAGGATTTTTAGGCTAATGGGTCTATAGTTCCCAGGGTTGGTGGATGCACCCCCACCTCCCTTGTGCAAGGTATGACAGCAGCTGTTTTCCATTAAGCAGGGAGAAAACCTGTGTTTAGGCTGTGGTTGAAAAGAGTACCCAATGGTGTTGCTATGCAGCCTGGAATGTTATCAGGTCACATAGAGGCTGTGTTTCTGGCCTTGGAGAGAGTGGTTAAGGCCTGCTATTTAGAGACACTAGTTGGGGAATAGGTGGTAGGAATGTATTGGGGTACATGTGATGGGGATGGGGAGAAGTTTTCACTGACCCTGTCCACTTGCAGGTTGTCTATTTCCACTGGTTCAGTATATGTGGTACCATTCACTGCCAGTTCAGTGCAAATCTGGGCTTTTCCTTTAAGGTTTGGATGCAGCTAAAGAAGACCTTATGGTTACTCTTAGCTAGGGATGCTAATCTAGATTCTTAGTTAGCTTTAGAGGACTTTACAAGATGCCTTATTTGCTTGTTCAAGCTGAAAAGGGTGTGCTTCCAATTCTAAAATCATTCTTACTCTTAGACAGCAATTTCTTCCTCTTATTATATAACCTGTTTATGGTGGATGTCCACCAGGCAGGCTTGTTTTTTTCTTGAGGATCTTGCTTTCAGGAACAGCTGAGTCAATACAATTGCATAGATGTTTATACAATGCATTGGTGTATATCCCAGAGTAGTTGCCCTTGTCTTCAGTTGGGACAGGAGCTTTAAAGCTATTAATGCCTTCATTTATGAGGCTGTAGTTGGCTTTATAGAAGTTTTTTTAGCCTAAGTTCTCTTGGGGGGTCTGATGCTATTGTTACTTTGAAAGAAACTGATTTAGGATCAGACTTCACCAGGGAAGGCCACACACTTGTGGTAGTGCACTGTTCTACTATGTTGGTGAGTGCAAAGTCTAGAATGTTTGGGCCCCTTGTGGGGGACCCAACTATCTGCTCCAAGGTATTTGAATTAACAAAGTCCAAGAACCTTTAGGTGAGTGTGTTTGTATCTGTACCCAATTTTATGTATGGGTAGCTAAAGCCACCCATAACCAGGGTGTTTGGTTGTATTTTCAGCAACTCAAGTAGATCCAGGTAGGCAGTGTGGCTATCATGGTTCATGAAGGGGGATCTATAGCTGGTGATAACTTGGAGAGGGCTCTTACCTATAGTTATTTGCACATGGAGTAACTCTAGGGAATCATTCTGTTTAACCAATCTGGAGGTGAATTTATCTTTGATGAATATTGATAGTCCTCCTCCTTTAGTTTCCATGTGTTCATTTTGTAGTCTGGATATGTGGAAGGCATTATACCTCGTTATGGCTGAGGTGCTCTCAGTGGCCTAGAAACAGGTCTTTTTGACTGCACAGATGTCTGCATCTTCCAAGGCAAGGCATGCTTCCAGTTCATGTAGTTTCAGATTTAGACTCCTAGCATTTAGCAGCATAACTTTAAGGTTGTTTTTTGAGGATATTTTTACATTGGGAATTTTGTTTTTCTGACATTGCCTAAAAAAGGCACTATGGGGGAGGCAACAGCCTTAGCCAGTAGCCAAAAGTCCAGAGGTGACAGGTGGAGACCATCTCGGCAAAGCATCATCGTCTATCAGCCATATCATCCCAGGCTGACAGGTACTAAATCTCCTTAGAATGACACTAGAAACTAAGCCAATTGTTGTAGTCAATCATATTTTTGTGTGTACTGAGGCATTATCATACGTGAAGGCAGAATGCTGCTTAAGGCTAGGGACATACCCACCTGCGACACACAGTCAGAGAACTCAGTCAATTCTCACTTTATATAGTCTATTGAGGTATGTCTCAAGTCTTTCATACCAACACAGACTATGACAGAGTCATAACAGTGCCTGGTGTTGACAGACTTCGAGTGCATGTGTGATGGGATGGATCTTGGCACCTGACAGACAGCTGACACTGATCTTTTTTTAATTGAACCTAGTGAGTGGGACATCTGTTTGTCTCACAATGGAGTCACCTATGATTAAAACATTTGCTTTTATATTTTGCCTTAGGAGCATGTTTTGGTGAGACACTGGTGTGTACATTTGTATGTGTACCGTGATTTTCTGGGAATGCAAGTGTGTTTATGTTTGGGATGTCTCCGATCCTTATGCTGGCTTCTAGTGAGAACCTCTGCATATCTACGTTTAGGTGTTGTACACTTTGATGATGCAAGAGGTGAAGCATGTGAGCTGACAAGCTGCTTAGTATCTGATGTACTGATTTGTGAGCAAGACAACCTAGATTCTAGATTCTTAATGTAATATAAAACAATCAGGAGTGTGAATCAAAAAAACATTTATACGTGATCCTAAAATATGCAGGCGGACCCATGGTTTGAAAACAGCTCATGGCCCTAGGCAAACTTAATCCATCACAGGAGGGATACATTTTCAATGAATGTAAGTTTCAAGGGAAGAAATGTTTACTGATGCTCATGCTAGGACTATTTTCAATGCAAGACTGTTTTGTTTAGCAAATGGAAATCAATGTTTATGCTACAAAATTTGAAATAAAGTTGAATCCATAATATCTAATCAGTAGAAGTAAAGAAGAAATAGGTTTTATGGTAAATGGGGAAAGACAGCCAAGTAATGGGACACTGGAATGGTGCAGGGTGGGGGGAATTACCCTGCCTAGGGCCCCATTTGACGATGATCTGTCTCTGTGCCTATTGCTATTATGGAATATTTGGAAGAAACAGGAATATTTTGTTTGTCCAGAATGGTAGTGCAGTCATCTTTTTCCCAGTGTTTTCTTTGCGTGGGTTGATAAGGTTATAGTCACCTATAACAATAAATAGTCTGTAATCGGTGATGGGCTAAGGGTAGGCACAGAAGGTTCATGTCATATGAAATTATGAGAAACATTTAAGCACCGTCATCACCTGTTAACTTATTCAGTAAAGAATATTTGTTGTCAGAATCAGTATAAAGGCCTTAACCTTTTCTGCCTTTCTTGCTGCGCTTTGACTAGTGGACTAATAAACAAGCATTCATTAACGTACTTTTGTCTCTATTTATTTTCAGCTACAAAAAGTAAGTGGAGATGAACAGAATGAAGAAACAGTCTGTCTGCTCCTACTTTCAAATTCTTCAACACTGGAGCTGAAACTCTTCATTCAACTTTCAATATCCCTTACTGACAAACATTAGATAAAGACAAAGTTATATATTTCATGATCTGCAAAAAAAATGCATTCTGTGCGTTTATATGCAACAACACTGTTAGTTCATTCAACAGCATTACCTTGTGTCACAGAAAACCACATGCAAATGTATTTGAGCCTGAGGAAAAAAAGAGACGAATCAAAATAAAAAATGCTCGTTCAGGTACTTCCACCAGCCTTGTCACAGCTTATGGAGTGCCACTTGTAAAAGATAATTGTAATTGTGCCCCCCACCTGTTTTTATGTCTGTTGAGGAGTTTAACTCAAAACAATTGTCTAAAATATTGTCTAGCTTTACACAGATAGACTAAACAGTGATTTTAAAAGGAGTTGGGGGATTCAGTTAAGCATTATGTTGTTGTTAGGTGCCATCAAGCTGACTTCGACTCACAGCAACACTATAGACAGTTTTACTAAACAGTTTCTAGTTCTCACAGAGACCAGTAAGGATTGACAGTGACATGTGCATGTTTGCTGTCACTGTATCAAGCCAGCATATTGATGTCTTCCCCTCATACATTGGCCATTTACTTCCCCCATATTGCTACCTCTTGTACATAGTGGCTAAATTAATTATAGCCTCATATTTTCTATTTTCATCTTAAGACTTGCCCTGATGCCAAACATCTCACTTTAGAAATGTTCAGTACTTGATAAGAATCATGTAGCAGATTTTTAGTCCAAATCTTCAAAATGTTGATACCAGAGACAGCCATAATCATAACAATGTCTTTATCATCTGCTTTTATAGAAAAACATCCTCCTTGACTATTTGAATAATTGTATATCATAACGGAACCCCTTGAAAATGTTGACTGACCAGAACATCGACATTGACAACAGCGAGACCACAACGTTGAAACTTCAAAAGTCGAATCACAGTTAACTCTGGGAAACTAACCACTGGGCCACCATGGTGACCTTTGCCCTGTTCTCCACTGTAGTGCAACCTAGAAGTTGGAATATTTAGTTAGTGGGGGTGTGGGGGTCAAAGTCCCCACATTGGTGAGTTTCGGTTGATTCCGTTCATATTTAAGTTGTTGGTGGTCCAGTGGTTAGTTTCCCGGAGTTCCCTTGCGACGTTCTAGGAGTTTGGCTTTCTGAAGTTCCTACGTTGTGGTCTCGCTGTTGTGAACATTGACATCCTGATAAGTTGACATTTTCAAGTAGATCCATGATATTCATCTATGTCAGATATGGAGGATTATGATTGGCTTTCCAATCAAAACAATTTATTATAAGTTCAATATGTGGAAGCCTACAAATTTACATCAAGAGCAAAGCTCGAGAGGTGAAGCTTGGTATCCACATTTAGAAGATATAATAAACAGGTTATTATTAGTGATTCAATCATAAATAGTTGTAGTACATAGACCTTTATTGGTTCAAAGTACTATTAGCTACAGAAAAAAAGTGTGGGAGCATGAGGTGTTTTACTTGCCTTGAAAAGCCTTTAAAAGACAGTAAAGCACTTAATGTTATAAGACAGCAGGCATAAATTAATTAGTTTTCTGTTTATAAGTGTGACAGAGTGAAGTTTTAACAGACTAAAAGCTATTTTACCTTCTGCTGTGGTAATGTTGTCAATCCTCAGCATGGGACCAAATTTTAACAGTGCTTAAGGAAAACAGGTTTAGTTTTTAAGTCTTTCAAAATAAAGCTGTCCCTTTCATGCTGACAAACCTCATTATATGAAGAACAACAGCTGTCCCCAAGATTCTGTGCACTATTCTGCACAGGGGGCACTTATAATTCATAAACAAATTACAAAATCTGCAGTTAAACTGTTCCTTTAGATTTTAGATCACATCAGAAAACTTCTATAAGATGTCACACTAATATAACCTTATGTCACTTACATAAAAACACATCAAAATATACAAGAAATCTCAAGGAAAACTACAAACTGAAATTACCCGGACCTGAGAGACATATGCTTATATTTATTATCCCCTGTTGCTTCCTTTTAACTTTGTCTTATTTATATAACACCGCATTATGTTGCCATGGTATTGATTATGAATGAAAAGAAAACAACATAAAAAACAGAGAGATGAAGTGCTGTTCAGGGGACTCATTTAATTTTAATGCAAATATAACAGTAAAGATAAATTCAAAACAGGTATTGAGAATAAATCATACTCCTTACTAACTTACACATAATTTTGAAACAGAAAACATGCTGTAATATCAGAACAGATCAATGCCTGTAAACAATAACAAACAACTCTTGATTCATGTAATAAGAATATATTTGTTTCAAGTATTGATATTCACTTACTTAATACTTCCTTCTACAAACAACAGAAAAATGTCTAAATGAAATAAAAATAAATTTTAGAGCTTACATGTCATATGTATTTCTACATTTATAACACGACTAATTTAAATATTATACTGCTTGAGAAGAAAATTCTACACAATATCAAAAGCCCTTTTTAGTGGAAGAGAATTTCAACATTGTTATTTATGGAAAAGTGTACAAACATAACTCATGTTCATGTTAATAGTACTGTTGATTGTGCCACTCAACTGAATATAATGATTAGAGAGATACACAAACACTAACATTTCCTGCATCTTGAAAATTTGACATAAAATCTAAAAACATTTAACCAATTCAATGTCCACAACCAGATCAGCAAAATGATCAGATTGCTTTGACCTGGGTGCCAAACCTTAAACTAATGACAAGATATGTGGTGATCGCAATTCACCCTTACAAGTATCCATGAAATCAGAAGAGAAAATTAAACCTCAGCTTTAGATTTGCAGCACCATATAGCTCTTCTAAGTATGATTATGAAAAGACCTTTCTTTATGTCATATAACTGCATAAATAATAAAGAGACACAATTTAAGGCTAAGGTGTATGACTCCATCCTAGAATTTAAATGGTGGCATCATTGCTATATTTTATATCATACCAGTTTATTTTTCACAGTGATACAATATTACAGATGAAAGCATGCTGTGTTTTGCCATATATACATATATATATATATATATATATATATATATATATATATATATATATATATTTTTTTTTTTTTTTTTTTTTTTTTTTTCTTGCCCATGAAGTACAATGCAAACTGGAGAATTTGTAATAAACATCATTTTAGCTGGCATGTAAACATCATTTTAGCTGGCATGGAAGTGACTTTTTCTGGAACAAGCAAACTGGCAAGAATGGGTTGACCTTTTAGTGGACTGTGCCTTCAAACAGTACACTAGATACACGTTTAGAAAGCCCTAGGAAAAAAGTCTCCCCACCACCCTAGAGACAGTGCTGCTCTAGAAAAAGCTACCTTTGCTTTGATGATCTCCAGAGCAGCTGGGTGAATTATTCCAGGATTGTAATAGGTGAAGACTCTGCCAAAGCTGAATGAGACTGAATGGGAACTAAAATATCTAAAATTCTACTGACACTTTTTGTTAATATTGTATGTATTTAATTATTGATGTTAATTGATAGGATGAAGCATTTAACATACAGTACATAACATTGTTAATACCAGAGTCTGGAAAGTTATCAGTCACATCTTGTGAAAACTTCTTTATGTGTATCTAGTTTCCTGATACTATGTACAGAGAGAGTAAAATGAGCTATATCACATAAATAAGGAAAGTGAAAAATAGGATAAGTAGGAATAACAAGGGATAAAGAGCAGGTGAATCTAGGAAGGGCAGTGAAGTTCAGAAAAGAAGCCATGTAAAAGAAAACCCTACATTGCAACTCAAAAAATTATTATTTTTTTAATTGCAACTTCACATCAAAATCATTCTATTTGCTGCTTATAAAATTTTAATTTGCTTTCTACAAAATTGCCATAATGGGGTCTGCCATACTGATGTGATCTTATTTTAGTGTTTTCTAGTCCTCTTTCCCTAATTGATTCCCATTGATTGGTTCCCATTACATGAGTCACTAGACATAATGACGTTTTCTTCCTAGTCCTTTAAGATACAATGGCAGTAGTTTGAAGCAGAGGAATATTACATACCTTCTATAGCTGGTGTTTACATTATTTCCTGAATCACCATCATATAAATTTCTCTCAGAACTTGTTTTAAGACATTCAAAGAAATTATACAGATCCATCAAATAAACTATGTAAATTACAGGCTTTTGTAAGGATTGCCATTTTTGTATTCCTATGCTATGACCACTGATAGACCCTCCGGCACCCTCTTCCTGAAGTATCAGAGCTGCCACTACAGTCCAAGAGCAGTTAATCAACACTTCAGAGAACTGGTTCTGTGAATCATCTACGTCTGCAACAGCAAGGAGGTGGGTTTGTTATACTGAATGCTAGAGAAATGTATTAATTTGCTTGTGTTTTTGCTGTAAAGTATTTTGTAGGCACAGTACAAAAAATACAACTATCTGTTCTTGAATTTGTACTGTGGGATTGATTTAAAGTGAGACATACATCATACATTAGATTGTTCCTCTTCTTTTGCATTGTCACCCACTGACTTGTTTTACTGTAGCATACTAACACCATTAAACCTAATCCTTGAGTGTGACAAAACAGTAGTTTTGTGATTAAGAGTAACACTACTGTCTACAAAAATGTTTGGAGTTACAAAAAATACCACTTTATAAGTGAATCACTACACAAAAATGTACAAAATACATTTACCATTTAACTTGTCACACATCAGGACTGTTCTTCAGAAAGACAGATGGGCGCTGGTACAGACAGGTGGCAATCCTGTCACCTAGGTATAGTGATACTGTTTCTCTTCCTCTCTGCAATAAAGGGAGTGGAGATCAATTTCACAACACTCTCCTTTTTTATACAGCAACTGCTTACCTGCTGACATCAGCAGGGATAATTGTCTATTTAAGATTGTGGGCAGTACCTGATGGGGCAAACAAAAGAGTTCACTGTATCTGTGCTATGCCATGCAGATACAGACAAATTTCCCTGTACAGTGAGTGAGAAGTTAAGCTTAAACAAGGTGAGTGGACTTTCCTAACTGTCTTACTTTTGATTCCAAGGAAGGAAATGAAAGTTTTATAAAGTACAGGTAAGCTATGGTATCTAAACAATAGCAGAACCATATTGTGGGAGAAATAAAAACTAAGAGTTGAGTTAAATTGTAGGAGAAGGTGGACTTGTCCTTTGACAGAGCATGAAGCAAAGAGTGCGATGACAGATAACAACAATGATCACAGGTAGCTTAAATAATTAAAGAACAGAATGAGGAATGTGAAATCCAGAAGCTTACAAAAATTAATAACTATGAGATGGTAATCCAACACCATAAATAAAAATAAATAAATAAAAACAGAATACCTCGGACTGTACTTTTTCATGGATGTCACTTATTCTCCAAGCTCCGTATCTTTTCCTAATGAAATATGCAATTAAACTGGTCTACACTTGACGATCGTTAATAAAATGAACTTGCTTGCCTAACTGTCAGTATTATATTGTAAACTGAGTTTGCTTTCTTCCTTTCATTTTTTATCAGCACAATTGAAAGTTAAGTTAGTTGTTCCCATGCTACCAGTATAACTGACAGTTAAGTTAGTTGTTCCCATGCTACCAGTATAACTGAAAGTTAAGTTAGTTGTTCCCATGCTACCAGTATAACTGACAGTTAAGTTAGTTGTTCCCATGCTACCAGTATAACTGAAAGTTAAGTTAGTTGTTCCCATGTTATCAGTATAATTGAAAGTTGAGTTAGTTGTTCCCATGTTATCAGTATAATTGAAAGTTGAGTTAGTTGTTCCCATGCTACCAGTATAACTGAAAGTTAAGTTAGTTGTTCCCATGCTACCAGTATAACTGAAAGTTAAGTTAGTTGTTCCCATGTTATCAGTATAATTGAAAGTTGAGTTAGTTGTTCCCATGTTATCAGTATAATTGAAAGTTGAGTTAGTTGTTCCCATGTTATCAGTATAATTGAAAGTTGAGTTAGTTGTTCCCATGCTACCAGTATAACTGAAAGTTGAGTTAGTTGTTCCCATGCTACCAGTATAACTGAAAGTTAAGTTAGTTGTTCCCATGTTATCAGTATAATTGAAAGTTGAGTTAGTTGTTCCCATGTTATCAGTATAATTGAAAGTTGAGTTAGTTGTTCCCATGCTACCAGTATAACTGAAAGTTGAGTTAGTTGTTCCCATGCTATCAGTATAATTGAAAGTTGAGTTAGTTGTTCCCATGCTACCAGTATAACTGAAAGTTGAGTTAGTTGTTCCCATGCTACCAGTATAACTGAAAGTTAAGTTAGTTGTTCCCATGTTATCAGTATAATTGAAAGTTGAGTTAGTTGTTCCCATGCTACCAGTATAACTGAAAGTTGAGTTAGTTGTTCCCATGCTACCAGTATAACTGAAAGTTAAGTTAGTTGTTCCCATGCTACCAGTATAACTGAAAGTTAAGTTAGTTGTTCCCATGCTACCAGTATAACTGAAAGTTGAGTTAGTTGTTCCCATGCTACCAGTATAACTGAAAGTTGAGTTAGTTGTTCCCATGTTATCAGTATAATTGAAAGTTGAGTTAGTTGTTCCCATGTTATCAGTATAATTGAAAGTTGAGTTAGTTGTTCCCATGCTACCAGTATAACTGAAAGTTAAGTTAGTTCTTTCTTTGTTATCAGTATAATTGAAAGATGAGTTAGCCCGCCTTTCATATCAGTGCATTGCATTCTGGGTATAGTTCATCTTTGCTACTGTTCAAAGCATTAGGAACTAATGAACAATTAACCTTCCTGTAATCTGACCTACAGAAGATTGCCTATCCGTGCATTGCATGTTAATTTCAAGTTTTACTGCATTGTATGGTGAATCACAGCAACTTCTGAATATAACCTCTCAGTAACTTACTGTAGTCAACACTGTCTTTAATGTTTTCTAGCCTGTATGTTTTATTTATTTGCAGTTTGTTAACTGTGGAAGTCCATTGGGCTAAAATGAGCCCATTTTCAATGGAGGCCCGGGGAGAAAAGCTCCATATATAATTTTTACAAAGCTAATATCAACAAAGTTAACAAGTACAATGCAATTTTCAAAAATTACTTAAACACAGTAATATAAAAGACATAATAATAACATTTGAGCAAGGTGTTGTAACAAAGCATTGAGTGAAATTAAAACATAAGTATTTTGGAGTACATAAATATAATTTGGAGTGCAGGCATTTATGCACTCAAAGTTTTATGAGAAGGAGAGTAGAACAGTGAGAGGTGAATAGGTTGAGTTATGAGAAAGGAAAAAAAAGGTTGGGGGAGCAAAAATGATATAGAGGGAGTCAGGTGGGGTGAGAGCATGAGCATTCCCAGTGAAAAGAGAGATGGGAATGGAGCATGGTCTTGAAGGCAGAGTGGTTTTGGGTGATTTGAATGGGGGAGGGGGTGAATTCCATTGACGAGATAGGGAGAAAGACAGGAAAAATTATCCAGCTGTGCATAAGGGTTTGTAAATGTTGAGGAGGTTCTGGTTACTGGACCTGAGTAGTCTGTCAGGATGATGCAAGGTGAGTATGGAGGAGAGGGAAGGGCAGTTAGAGGGTTTGAAAATGAGTTTGTAAGTACTTAGTTGAATGTAAGAGAGACAATGGGGGAGTTCCAGCCAGTTCAAGGAATGGAGTGCATCACAATGGTGGGAGAAGGATTTGGTCCCAGTAGCAAACTTAAAGATTTCATTGTAGCAGGATGACAGTTTTGACTTTAGGGAGGATTGAAGGTTTGTGAGGAGAAAGGCTCCATACAAGAGAGATGGGATGAGGTAGGAAACAGAGTATATATCTGGATGAGGGAGTGAGATAACGGCTGTGATGATACAGCATTCCTAGCTTTTGGTGTGTTTTCTTAATACTAGTTTGTATATGAATGTCAAGCTTTAAATGTTCATCAGTGATAACACCAAGAAGTTTTGTATGGGAGATGATTTCAAAAGGAATCTTATTCTGACTATAGAGAAGGAATTTTTATTGATAGAGGTGTTTTTGATGAGATAAAGATCATGATTTTGGTTTTGGATGCATTGAGAGCAAGGTGATTATTCAGCATCCAAGACTCAGTACAAGAGAAGGCATCTTAAATTAGTTGCATGGGTTTAGGGAGAGACTGAGCATAGCAAATTATGGTGGAATCATCCGCGTATTGGACAAGTTTGGGTATTAGGAATGCACTGATGAAAATGATTAATGAAGATGTTAAAAAGTAAGGGACCCAGTATAAAGCCTTGTGGAACTCCTGCTGGAGTGTGAAGGAAGGAAGAGGTACTATTGTTCCACTTGACGCCTTGCTGTCTATTAGAACGGTAACTGCAAAACCAGTTAACAGTGGAGGTGGAGAGATTGAGAAGAGAGAGTTTAGACAAGAGAAGGTTGTGAGAAACAGTATCAAAGGCCTTTGATAAGTCTAGGAGAAGGGTAGATACAATGTTGCCAGAGTCTCAGGCGTGGTTGATGATGTCAAGGAAGGAGAGAAGGGCAGTGGTAGTACTATGTCCAGGTCTAAAGCCATGTTGAGCTGGAGAAAGAAGATGATTGTCTGGGAGGTAGGGAAGGAGTTGCAAGTGTATGCATTTTTCAAGGACTTTTGAGATAGGGATCAGGATGGCTGTAGGATGGAAGCTGGAGATTTCAGTATTGTTGCCTCCTTTGTGGAGGGGAATGATGAACACTTTCTTCCAGAGGAGGTGTACATAAGATTCTTGGACTGAACAGTTGATATGTATGGTGATGAGAAGAGCTATGTCATTGGCAGCAAGCTTGAGAAAGTTAGATGGAAGGTCGTCTGGGGCATGAGAGTATGGTTTTAGTTTTAGTAGAAGTTTTTTATGGTGTGTAGAGAGAGACGGGTTACATGGTAAAAGTGGGAAGATGAGTAGTGTTGATGTCAGTGGGACTAGACTTGATGATTTAGGATGCGGGTGGAGTAGAAGTGTTATTGGAGAATGATGTGGTGAGTTTGGCTATTGAATCAATAAAGAAAGAGTTGAATTGGGTAGCTAAGATATGATCTGGAGAGTTAGGGTCAGGGCAGGGATTGTCTTTTTTGCCAGGAGAGAGGAGAGCAGATATACTGTTCCAAAATTGTTTGGGGTGGATCTATAAGGTTGGAGTAGTAGGATTTTCACTTTAAACAATTTGTTTTTTCACTTTATTATGGAGTTGCTTATACTCAGTAAGGGTGCTAGGTGTTTTAGATTTATGGTAACGTTTCCAAGCTTTAACTCGGAGTTGCATGAGTGTAATAGTTACTTTAGTTATCCAAGGGGTGTATTTGGTTTTGATTCTTTTAGTTCTGGGGGGAGCAAAGCTATCTAGTAGGTTATTGAATGCAGTATTGAAGTGTGTAACAGCGTCGTCAAGAGGGAAGGTTTTTACAGGGTTCCAGTTCAGATGTTTTAGTGAGTCAGAGAAAGCTAGAGGGTTGAAGGTTTTTAAGGTATGATTTGTGATGTAGTTGTGGTGAAGATGGCGGGAGGATGGTGAGTGATGAGCAAGGGCAGGGAGATGATCGCTGAGGGAGAGGGGGAGGGTGCCGTTGTCAGAAATGGAGTTGGGGTATGAAACTAATATCCAGTCCAGAATACTACTGGAGTTGTTATCTTTATTAAATATGGTAGGAGAGGTAATTATTTGGGTGTAGATATATAGGTTTATATTCTGAGGTGATGTAGGTGATTGAATAGAAGTCCAGTTTATATTTACATCACCTACAAGTATAGTTTCATTGCTTATATTGGATGAGAACCAAGAGACGATACCTTCAAGAATGGGAATGTTATTTCCTGGTAGAATATAAAGAGCTGCTCTACATATGTTTTTATGGTTATTAATTTTCAGGAGGGTCAGGGTTAGTTCAGCTGTTGCAAATTGGAGTATAGGCTTGGTAAAGGATGTCACTGTTAGGGAGGAGGAGAAAGTAGGGCTACTCCACCACCTTTCTTTAGAGTTCTGTCATTTCT
Organism: Protopterus annectens; assembly: GCF_019279795.1. NCBI lineage: Eukaryota > Metazoa > Chordata > Ceratodontiformes > Protopteridae > Protopterus > Protopterus annectens. The sequence continues at coordinate 1,251,518,227 of NC_056737.1, forward strand.
TATGATCTTGTAGTTGAGAGGGGTAATTTTGAAATCCTTTATGTGGGGTTTTATTAATGTTTCAGTGCTACAGAGAATGTCATGGTGGTAATGGGATAGCCAGGCATGAAGGGTAGGAAGTTTATTGCATAAACTTTGGGTGTTAATGGTTGCAAAAAGGAGAAATTTATGGTGATTGGGTGAGGAGGACAAGTTAGGGTTAGAAGTATGGTTGTCTAAGGGTACAGGATTAGGATGTATGTCACCAGAGAGGACAGAGATTAGTTGGAGTAGGAAGGAGGCAAGGTCTTCAGATTCTTTGGAGCTGGAGTTGAGAACAGGATAGCTGGAGAGGTATGGATTGTGAGGTATTGGGACTGTGTTACAGATATCAGGAAGAATCCTACTAGTAAAGCGGAGAGAGTCATTATAGTAATAGGGGTGAGGAGAGAGCTAAGTTGAGAGGTGAGATTCTTTTAAGACATGTAATGAAGTTGTATGATACAGATGGAAGTAAGAAAAGTCAAGTAGTCTGGTAAGCTAGAGTAGGCAGTAGAGGGGGGGGTAGACATATTAATGGTAGAGTATGTGTAGGTTTGATTTGCATGGTACTGTAAGGATATAGTATGCAGTGAGGATGTGCAGAGGGGAGAAGGAATTAGCAGAAGGTAAAGTGGTGTTTGGTCTTTGGTAGTAAGAATGGGAAAGGAGGGAAGGTAAGAATAGGTAAGGGGAGGGGTTAGTGGATGGGGATTGTCCAGATAGGCTGAATGTTAGAGGGGGTGTGGTTTTGAGGTTTTAAGTGTAGAGGCACTGAGGGCAGGTGGGAATTGGGGGAAGGGGAAGGGAGCAGAGTGACCTCGAAGGGCAAACAGAGTGGGCAGAGCTAAGAAACAGGAAGGTGCAACAAAAACAACCTGTGATACAGGCACTCTCAAGCGCTCAAAGGTACTGACAAGCTCAGAGGTATGTTAGTTATGAGTTAAGGTTTGGTCTAATTCAAGGAGAATTGAACAGATGTGACAATTGTGCAAAAAACAATGTTTGCAGTCTGGTGAGTGCAGTTAAATAGTGGCAATAGCCAGTCTGGTGAGTGCAGTTAAATAGTGGCAATAGCCAGTCTGGTGAGTGCAGTTAAATAGTGGCAATAGCCAGTCTGGTGAGTGCAGTTAAATAGTGGCAATAGCCAGTCTGGTGAGTGCAGTTAAATAGTGGCAAAAGCCAGTCTGGTGAGTGCAGTTAAATAGTGGCAATACCCAGTCTGGTGAGTGCAGTTAAATAGTGGCAATAGCCAGTCTGGTGAGTGCAGTTAAATAGTGGCAATAGCCAGTCTGGTGAGTGCAGTTAAATAGTGGCAGTAGCCAGTCTGGTGAGTGCAGTTAAATAGTGGCAATAGCCAGTCTGATGAGTGCAGTTAAATAGTGGCAATAGCCAGCCTGGTGAGTGCAGTTAAATAGTGGCAATAGCCAGTCTGGTGAGTGCAGTTAAATAGTGGCAATAGCCAGTCTGGTGAGTGCAGTTAAATAGTGGCAATAGCCAGTCTGCTGAGTGCAGTTAAATAGTGGCAATAACCAGTCTGGTGAGTGCAGTTAAATAATGGCAATAGCCAGTCTGGTGAGTGAAGTTAAATAGTGGCAATAGCCAGTCTGGTGAGTGCAGTTAAATAGTGGCAATAGCCAGTCTGGTGAGTGCAGTTAAATAGTGGCAATAGCCAGTGGTGAGTGCAGTTAAATAGTGGCAATAGCCAGACTGGTGAGTGCAGTTAAATAGTGGCAATAGCCAGTCTTGTGAGTGCAGTTAAATAGTGGCAGTAGCTTGATCTCTTGCTAAAAGCACTTTCCCTTCAGAGTAAAACCACGAGTTTTTACTTCATGCTTGTCAAGATTACACAAGGGACCACAAATAGTATTCCTTTCTTAGTATAATAGTGGCAACTGCTAGCTTAAAATTATGTGCAAATTGTCTTTCTGGTACCTGTTATTGCTACACGCATAAACCAGTATCCTTAATATAAGTTAAACACATATTATATGCTTTCCTTCTGCTCTTTCAAACTGAACCCCTATCTATAGAGCTGTTAGCATCTTCCAGCAATAGATTTGACTGCTAGCATCCTGTTTTCAGATTTTGCATGGATCCTGCCAAGGAGCAAAGAGAGGCCAATATTTCCTTCTATGTTTCCTATCATTTTCTCAAGAGAACAGAACCTCTTTTAGAATTATCTCTTTTACTGTAACCAAAACACCTACAGTATTTTACCTTGTTATGACTACCTCTAATTTTGCAAAAAGTACCTAACCTTTTTACACAGCAAGTTCTTTGTTACTTTTATATTTTTCTAACATCTGTTCTTCCTTTTCAGTCTCTCAGGAAAAAGACAAAATTAAATACTGACAGCACCATAATATCGCTCAATTAAATCATCTATTGACCTGCATATATATATATATATATATATATATATATATATATATATATATATATATATATATATATATATATATATATATACATATATATATATACATATATACATATATATATATACATATATACATATATATATATATACATATATATATATATATATATATATATATATATATATATATATATATATACATATACATATATATATATATATACATATACATACATATATATATATATATATATATATATATATATATGTATATATATATATGGGTCTACTGCGGTTGATTGAAAACTGACTTGATTGAAAATGAAATTACTAGTACCACTTCAATGAAAGCTCACTTCACTAAAAACTAATTTCATTGAAACTCATTTTGCTGAAAGTTATAAATGGCCTTTTCCCCACTGTAGTGCAATCCTGGAGTTAGTATATAAAGTAAGGGGGGGCACAGCCCCCCACATTGGGCGGTATTATAAATATTTTAAACTATACACAGTGATACTTACAAGTGCAATGAATAACTGTTTCTAAAAGACAATATATAACCAAGATATGTGGGGGGCTTTGCCTCCCACACCCCCCAATGTGGGGGGCTGTGCCTCCCACACACACCCTTACTATATATACTAACTTGGGCGGCACAGTGGTGCAGTGGTTAACGTTGTCACCTCACAGCAAGAGGTTCTCCAGTTCGATTCTCGGCTGGGGTGCCTTCTGTGTGGAGTTTGCATGTTCTCCCTGTGTTATGGGTTTCCTCCGGTACTCGGTTTCCTCCCACATTCCAAAGACATGCATTTGGAGCATTTCTCCCCGGGCCTCCGCTGAAAACAGGATCTGTGGAACCTAGTCGGACATTCCCGGTCAACAAATGTTAAATAAATAAATAAAATAAAAATAAACTCCAGGATCGCACTACAGTGGGGAAAAGGCCATTTATAACTTTCAAGAAAATGAGTTTCAGTGAAGTGAGTTTTCAGTGAAGTGAGCTTTCAGTGAAGTGGTCCTAGTAATTTCATTTTTAATCAAGTGAGTTTTCAATCAACCGTAGTAGACCCTATATTTATTTATTTATTTATATTTATATATATATATATATATATATATATATATATATATATATATATATAAATAGGGAGAGAGAGAGAGAGAGAGAGAGACACACACACAGTGGCTATAAAACATGTACACACCCCTGTTAAAATGCCAGGTTTTTGTGATATAAAAAAATGAGACCACAATATATCATTTCAAAACTTTTCCCACCTTTAATGTGACCTATAACCTGTGCAATTCAATTGAAAAACAAACAAATCTGATAGGAGAAACATAAAAAATGAAAAATGTACAATAAGTTGGTTGCATAAGTGTGACACTCAAACTAACACTTTGTTGAAACACCTTTTGATTTAATTACAGCATTCAGTTTTCTTGGGTACACAGCTGCCATCAATTAAAGAGACTCTGATTAACCCAAAATAAAGCTCAGCTGTCCTAGTAGGATTTTCTTAACATTTACTCATTTGCCTGCTACAGCAAAAGCCATGGGTCGCAGAACGCTTACAAAGCATCAAAGGAATCTCATTGTTGAAAGGTATCAGTCAGGAGAAGGGTACAAAAAAATTTCCACAGCTTTGGATATACCATGGAACACAGTGAAGACAGTCATCAAAAAGTGGACAAAATATGGGACAACAGTGACATTGTAAAGAACTGGATGTACTTCCAAAATTGATGAAAAGACAAGGCAAAGACTGGTCAGGGAGGCTGCCAAGAGACCTACAGCAACAGTGAAGGAGCTGCAGGAATGTCTGGAAAGTACTGGTTGTGTATTGAACCTAGTTGACTTCTTTGAGACTGTTACCAAGGCCCTGGATGAGGGAAAGTCAATACATACAGCTTACCTTGACCTGGCCAAGGCCTTTGACATAATACCCCACTCGGGCATTATCGAAAAGCTAACACAACTTGGTGTTAATCTCTATCTAGTCAGATGGGTGGCCAGCTGGCTCACAGATAGGACCCACATGGTCAAAATGGGTGCTGCCAACTCCAACAGCAGACCTGTCACTAGTGGTGTTCCCCAGGTTTCTGTCCTGGGACCCATACTGTTTGGCATATACTTCTGCGAGGTCCAGGCAAAGACAAAGGGCCTGTGACTGACCAAGTTTGCAGATGACTGTAAGATGGGTGCTATTATTGACTCCCCAATTGATGTTAACAGACTGCAAGAGGGTCTCACAGCTACAAATAACTGGTGCCAAAGTCATGGCCTTAAGCTAAATGCAAAAAAATGTATTATCATACCAATCAGCAAAAACACAGTTCCTACTGATTACCACATCAATGGCAACCCCCTAAGTACACAACCTGTGGTGAGAGACCTACGTACTCAGGTTGACAAACAATCTCACATTCAACTATCATGTCACGGTGGTGGTCATAAAAGCCTTTTACATGGTTCATCTCATAAGTAAAGGGATTCCATCCAGAAAAAAGGAGGTTATTACCTCACTTTACTCCACCCTTATTAGACCTACAATTGAGTATAATGCTCCATTTGGTATGTACCTCTCCAAACACCTGCACCAACTGGAAAGGCCACAGAAATACCTCACAAAGAGATTCCATGGTCTCCAACACCTACCAAATGTGGACAAGCTTAAATCACTGTCACTCTATTCGGTATCATACAGATTTCTCAGAGGTGATCTGTGTCTCGCCTACAGGTAATATTGGACCCTGCCCTAGCAAAGATGCTCCATATCTGTAAGTCTAACTCCTCACACATTATATGCTCAATAGGCCGAAATCTTATATAAGACATTAACAAAACCTGCTGAAGAGACAGGTCTGTCTCCCAGAGGCTGCCCCTTCTCTGGAATAAACTTCCCATACATGTCAACAGAGTACCTCACTGACCCTCTTCAAACAAAACCTTGATGAGTGGATGGGAAACCATAAATTCCCTTTCCCTTTATTGACAGGTGCTGACTGAGCTTGCTTTTTTGGGGATAAACTCTTGGCTAGTCTTGTAAGGGCCCCAGGGCCATTAGCCTAGTAATCTCCTATGATCCTGTGGTCCTATGACCAGTTAACTTCATAAAAAAAAAAAAAAAAAAAAAAGAACCTGCATTAAAAAATATTATCAGCCCCTACACCAGCACCCAGCCATTGTGATCATCCACTAGACTCCTAGTTCAAACATACAAATCCAACTACTCAGCTGGGGACTCTCTGTTTGCCAACTCTGTTGGAAAAATATGGAACAGGCCCACAGCTGACTTGACCCTAGAACCCTCACTAACTCAATTCAAAAATAAACTCAAGAAATGCTTCAAAACTCATTGGTTATGTCCTTGCAATAACCCCGACTAGTGACCTCTCTATTTCTTAGGTGCCTTACCTTTAACTACTTATGACTTTTTTCTACCACTCCATTTCAGGAAGGGTCAATTGTATAACTGCTGCTCAGTGTGTCTTAAACCTGAATGTAATGTTATGTATGTTTACAAAATATAACATTATTTTCAAAGTTAAAGTGTTTTATAATAAGTTAGTACAATATGTGCTAAATGCTGGTATTGCTTATGACTGTAATCTGCTTGAAACTAGCATTTACTAATTGTTTAATGGGTATTATTATCTTGGAGCTTTTCTCCCTGGGCTTCCACTGAAAATGGACATGTATCCAGTCGGACTATCCCGGTCAAAAAATGTAAAATAAATAAACTAAATAAGAATAATATTATACCTGCCTCCTGCCACTGCAGTACACTATCCTAAATCCACTGTTCTTATTTTTAAGAAACAATCTGTAAGAAAATAGCAGAATTCCACCATAGATAGCCTTCCTCTCACCGGTACAGTAGTCACTAGAGAGACTTGGTTAAAACAAAACATAAAAGATGAAGAGCATATTGCCTCATCCTATATACTGCCACCACTCCTTTATGCCCCCCATACTTTCATAAAATTACAATCCTCACAGATAGGGCAACATTACAATAAAGTGGCTAAATTTGCCACTAAACCTAAAGTACACGTCATACCATAGACTTGCATTAAAACAGGTAGACTGGTTAATACTGCCTCATAATGAACAGTCTCATTAATAATCCAGACAAGTGCTAACATGTAATATTTCCCCATATAACACCAACAGACCCATGTGTTCCATTAATACAACTACTAGTAACAGAGTCAAACAACTCCACAGGGAACTCACTATAACCAAAGCACATCTCAAAAAAGTGAAACTCCATCCCTATGTAACTCAGACAAATCAGCCATCTACAATCAAAGACTGCAATTAAAACATTACTTATTTGACTTCTGGCTGTGCTCTTGCACTTTCACAGTTAAATTACATTTCACCCCAGACTTTTTGCAGCCATATTCACCTATTCATTACTACACTAGGGCTCACTACTGCCTTACTTTCATACCTGTTTTAGGTTTCTGCACAGTCATTCTCTTTCTTCCCCTTCAGATTTAATAACACCTCCATTACATACTATGTTGTCTGTCTTCACTGCGACTCCAAACTATATTTTGTGCTATACTACCCCTTTGGTTTTCAGTAGAAACTCAAAATATTTCTATCCATCTAAATTCAGAGAGCATAAAAGCTAAAGTATGCTTCTAATGTCTGCACATCACTATAAATATACTGCAATGTGAAACTGCTCTGTAGTTTCTATGAAATATCCATGTAAGCAATAACTCTGCACTTGAATGTAAATATTATAGGTGAAAATCTCTGGACCTGTATGACAACCATACCTCTCAAGTGTACTTCATTACTAGAAACATACCTCATTTGGGGTCTTAAAAAGTTCATGTTCCTCGAAGTTCCTCAAAGTTCCACATTGAAAGAGTCTATCACACATTGAGTGTTAGGAATTTTTTTAAGTGAAATCCACGATAAATAGAAATTAATCATATTAATTCATTAAAGGATCTTCTTTATAAGTAAAACCAGCATATTTTCACCATCCTATGACCTTCTTAGTTGAAGTTGTTAGTAAGTCATTAGTATGTGTTCCACATTTTGTCCATTTGTTCCACATTATGAAGGCGAGTGTTCCTCATTTTGGAGATGGAAGGTTGAGAGCTATGATGACAACTCATTTCTTAAAGTTAATATTCATTACTTGATATCTATGAACTACTGTATCTAAACTTTTGTTCTACAATTTGTTTGCCTTCTTAGTATGAACACTGTATCTGTTTTGGTATAATTATATTCTGTTTACATATGTGAGGAGCTTTTCTCCCTGACACCTACTAAAAAGGGTTTTTATTGACTAGTCAGACTATCCTGGCAATCATATGCAACAAATAACAGATTAATAAATGAAAAAAAAGAGAAGAAAACATTACAGCATACACATTATTGAAGAAAACAATACCTCCCCCAGTACATGAGCATAACACTACGTGAACATATCACTGCAATTGGTAATGACTAATGCTCCACTTCCAGCAAAGTGAAAACATTTTAAGTTGCCCCCCCCCCACAAAATGTCTATATTATGAAAGAGGAAAATTACACATTTCACATTTTATTCCACAAACGCTCCTTAATTGTAAAAAGGTTCTCAACATTTTCACACCAATAGCTGATAAGTCAGTAAGCAATTATGTAATTATACCATCTGGTAAAAGACTTTTCATCTAAACTGCCCAAATCACTAATTGTTCTCCATTATGAGATCTGAATATTTCACAATAGTGGTATGCAGTTTACCATAATAACATCGAACCTGTTATCTTCGAACAGTGGTATCTCCAAATGACAATACTGCATCATGAAACGCCAGCAATGAAAAATGTTGAATCCGAAATATGCGTGATGTCGAAGTTGGTGTTTTCTTTTATTTTGAATTACAAAAGGTGCTTTGGCTTTGTCTACATTCATAACAAATGCAGTCGACATTGTGGATTACTGCAGTACTGCTTTCGCAAATTGCACTGTTGAGGACATGCCGTTCGACTATATGATGGTAAACTGTGGTATGCAGATATCTTTGTGCCTTACTTGATAAAGCAGTTTTGTGGATCTCAGTTCCAACAGAAGCCTTAGTTATTTCCTTCTCAACTCCATTCAATGCTGCCAGAGTCTACTGACGTGCTCTACAAAACCTGCCAACCTGAATCCAAGGACTGTGGCATACCAAACGCCGGCGACTCTTCCCTCATTCTCTTGCCTTGATGTTTTGCAACTTCAGAGTGACTTTTTATGCATGTCATGAACAGTACTATTATCACCTTCATCTAGGTCCTGCTGAGATTTGGATGAGGTAATTTAAGACAAGTCAATTAATATTATGAATTCTCTGTCTACTGGCATTCTAAAGCTTCACACTTCAGAAACAGATGAGTACTTTGTTGAAGATCTCTCTGTGTCCAATCCTTGTTTAAAACCATGATCTGAATCTAACAAAATAATAGATATCATAATTGTTTTGTTTCTTTTAGCACTGCCAGGCTGGGAGGACTTACTAATGTCAAGTATGTTAAGCTGAGGTCCAACTTGAAATACGTCACAAACACTAGAAAGTCAAATCTAAGGCATGTATATAATGTATGTATGTGTGTGCATATGTGTTGTGTGTATGTATGTATACATATATATAGGGGAAGATGTATTGATACAGATAGAGATATATATAAATGCATCTATAAATATATATCTATATGTATATATATATATATATATATATATATATATATATATATATATATATATATATATATATATATATATATATAGCTATATAACTATATCTATATAAACATATACATATAAATATACGTGGATGTGTGTCTATACATGTATGTACATATGTGTTTATTTATTTGCCTTTGACTGAGTAAAGTCCCTTTACAGTGAAAGCTCAGGAAAAAAAGCCCACATTGCAATGATTTTGCATGCAACAGTAAACATATACTATGTAAGACTCAAGACTATATACATTATTAGATGATCACCATGTTATATACACTGTGTACTAGTAATACTCTGTTAAGCTCAGACTATCCATATAACATAGTACGTGCCATATGTAAAACTCACGCACATTATTAGAACATTCGGCGTTATTATGAAGCATATGTACATACTCCCACTGTAATTTTACAATGCCACAAGGAAAAGAGGCACGAGCATATTTACTGAAACATTTAAGATTAGTCAACACCTGTAATTAGAAAATTACTACTGTAGATGTATGAGAATTTTTGTGATATCAGTTTGAGATATGCGGAAACCAATACAGATTTACATACCGGATCGGTCGAGGCACGGGTTAACAATGACCGCCACCAGTATTGTTAGCAGACAAGGTGCTGGCGGAAATTGGGCTACTGTTGGCTGAAGGAGGAGAAGGAGAAGAAGAGGGGGTAGGCATGACCGAAGGCAGGAAGAGGGGAGAAAGGTTAGGAGTGTGGTAGTGAGTGTAGGAACTTTGAATGTTGGCAGCATGACTGCTATAGGGAGAGAGCTAGCTGATATGATGGACAGAAGGAAAGTTGATATATTGTGTGTACAAGAGACCAGGTGGAAGGGAAGTAAGGCCAAGTGTATTGGAGGTGGGTTCAGATTGTACTATCATGGTATGGATGGGAGGAGAAATGGGGTAGGGGTTATCCTGAAGGAACGGTATACCAAGAGTGTTTTGGAGGTGAAAAGAGTGTCGGATAGAGTGATGTTTATGAAGCTGGAAATTGATGGTGTAATGATGAATGTTGTTAATGTATATGCTCTGCAAGATGGGTGTGCAATAGATGAGAAAGAAACATTTTGGAGTGAGTTGGATGAAGTGGTGATGACTGTACCTAAGGGTGAGAGACTGGTGATCGGAGCAGATTTTAATGGGCATGTTGGTGAAGGGAACAGAGGGGATGAGGAAGTGATGGTTAGGTATGGTGTTAAGGAAAGGAATGCAGAAGGTCAGATGGTAGTGGATTTTGCAAAAAGGATGGACACGGGTGTGGTGAATACATATTTTAACAATAGGGAGGAGCATAGGGTGACATACAAGAGTGGAGGGAGATGCACACAGGTGGATTATATCTTATGTAGAAGGGCCAGTTTGAAGGAGATTGGAGATTGTAAAGTGGTGACTGGGGAAAGTGTAGTTAGGCAGCATAGGATGGTGGTTTGTAGGATGACATTGGTGATCAAGAAAAAGAGGAGGAGTGTGAGGGCAGCACCAAGGATCAAATGGTGGAAATTGAAAAAGGGTGATTATGGGGTGGAGTTCAGGGAAGAGTTAAGACAGGCACTGGGTGGCAGTGAAATGTTACCGAATAGCTGGGTAACTACAGCAGAGCTAGTAAAGGAGACGGCTAGAAAGGTGCTTGGTGTGACATCTGGACAGAAGAAGGAGGACAAGGAGACCTGGTGGTGGAATGAGGAAGTACAGGAGAGTATACGAAGAAAGAGGTTGGTGAAGAAGTGAGATTGTCAGAGAGATGAAGAAAGTAGGCAGGAGTATAAGGAGATGAGGTGCATGGTAAATAGACAGGTGGCAAAGGTTAAGGATAAGGTGTATGAAGAGTTGTATGAAAGGTTGGACACTAAGGAGGGAGAAAAGGACCTGTATCGATTGGCTAGACAGAGGGACCGAGCTAGGAAAGATGTACAGCAGATAAAGGATAATGAGGGAAACATACTCACAAGTGAGGAGAGTGTGTTGAGGAGATGGAAAGAGTACTTTGAGGGGCTGATGAATGAAGAGAATGAGAGAGAGAGAAGGCTGGATAATGTGGGGATAGTGAATCAGGAAGTGCAATGGATTATTGCAATGGATCTATTAGCAAGGCAGAAGTAAGGATAGCTATGAAGAGGATGAAGAATGGAAAGGTTGTTGGTCCAGATGAAATACCTGTGGAAGCTTGGAGGTGTTTAGGAGAAATGGCAGTGGAATTTCTAACCAGATTGTTTAATGAAATCTTGGAAAGTGAGAGGATGCCTGAGGAGTGGAGAAAAAGTGTTTTGGTACCGATTTTTAAGAATAAGGGTGATGTGTAGAGCTGTAGTAACTACAGAGGGATAAAACTGATCAGTCCCAGCATGAAATTAAGGGAAAGAGTAGTGGAAGCTAGGTTAAGAAGGAAGGTGATGATTAGTGATCAGCAGTATGGTTTCATGTCAGGAAAGAGCACTACAGATGCAATGTTTGCTCTGAGAGTGTTGATGGAGAAGTGCATAGAAGGTCAGAAGGAGTTGCATTGTGTCTTTGTGGATTTAGAGAAAGCATATGACAGGGTGCCCAGAGAGGAGTTGTGGTATTGTATGAGGAAGTCGGGAGTGGCAGAGAAGTATGTAAGAGTGGTACAGGATATGTACAAGGGTAGTGTGACAGTGTTGAGATCTGCAGTGGGAATGACAGATGTGTTTAAGGTGGAGGTGGGATTACATCAAGGATCAGCTCTGAGCCCTTTCTTATTTGCACTGGTGATGGACAGGTTGACAGACAAGATCAGACAGGAGTCCCCATGGACTATGATGTTTGCAGATGACATTGTGATCTGTAATGAGAGTAGGGACCAGGTTGAGGAGACCCTGAAGAGGTGGAGATATGCTCTATAGAGTAGAGGAATGAAGAAGACAGAATATATGTGTGAATGAAAGGGAGGATAGAGGAATGGTGAGGATGCAGGGAGTAGAGTTGGTGAAGGTGGTTGAGTTTAAATACTTGGGATCAACAGTTCAGAGTAATGGTGAGTGTGGAAAAGAGGTGAAGAAGAGAGTACAGGCAGGGTGGACTAGGTGAAGAACACTGTCAGGAGTGATTTGTGACAGACGAGTACCAGTAAGAGTGAAAGGGAAGGTCTACAAAAGAGTAGTGAAACCAGCTATGTTATATGGGTTGAAGACAGTGGCATTGACAAAAAGGCAGGAGTCAGAGCTGGATGTGGCAGAGTTAAAGATGTTAAGATTTGCACTGGGTGTGACGAGGGTAGACAGGATTAGGAATAAGTACATTAGAGGGTCAGCCCAGATTGGACAGTTTGGAGACAAAGCCAGAGAGGCGAGATTACATTGGTTTGGACATGTGCTGAGGAGGGATGCAGAGTATATTGGGAAAAAGATGCTAAGGATGAAGCTGCCAGGTAAAAGGAAAAGAGGGAGGCCTAAGATAAGGTTTATGGATGTGGTTAGAGAGGACATGCATGTGGTTGGTGTGACAGAGCAAGATACAGAGGACAGGAAGAAATGGAAACAGGTGATCCACTGTGGCGACCCAGCAGCCAAAAGAAGAAGAAGAGGTTTGACTTGACTTCAGAAAGAGGGGACTTAGTGAGGGGGCGTGGCCAAGGATGAACACAGGATAGCAGCAGATTTCTTCAGCTCCACCAATTTCATTACATTGACAGGAATTAATTACTTAAAAAATTAATTTTTGAAGTAATTTTCTTTCTAAATATGTTTGTTTTATATAGTTCTTGAACTATATCTAAAAAAGAAAGGAAATCTTAATAATATTCCTGTCAGAAATTACTTTGGAAATTTTCCTGTCAGTTTATCAGTCTGAAATGAGTTCCAGTAAGACAAATTCTCAAGACTCCAGCATCAAGAAAGAACTTCAGTCTCTGATAATTATAGTCCAGCAACTTACTGCTAAGATGGATAAAATGGATACTAAAATAGACACTTTCATAGAAAAACTACAAAACAAATAGACTTGTTACATATGGACCTGCAACAACAGAAGATCCAGATGACAGGCATAGAAGAAGCTGTGAATGACATGGAAAATAAAATACAAGAAGAGGAAATCAACATTGAGTTTCTGCTGAAACAAAATACACATCTACAAACAAAGCTGGATGACCTGGAAAATAGATCTAGGCGCAATAACATTAGGATTTTTGGACTGCCAGAAAATATTGAAGGTAACAATATTACTTCTTTTTTAACAACATGGCTCCCTAAAACTTTAGATTTACCAGAAGTATTCTCTTTGGTATCGAAAGAGCACATAGATCTATAGCTAATACTAACTCTAACAAAACTATCCTAGATCAGTTATAGTTAGATTTCTATCATCTTTGATAAAGAGATGGTTCTTAAATCTGCTTGGGCTAAAGCTCCTGTTAAGATTAATGAAACAACTGTGCGTTTGACAATGACTATTCTTCCATGGTATTAGCTAAAAGAAAAGTTTTTCTGCCACTAATAAGGGAGCTTAAAAAGCACAGTTTAAAACATACCTTCTGTTTCCTGCCAAGCTTAAAATCTTTCTTCCTGATGGTCCTAAAATTTTCATGACTTAGACTCTGCTTTACTGTTTATCAAAAAATAAGATTTTGGAAAAATAGAAGAAATGGAATGGGCTAGTTCTTCGTTAAAGAGACTGGCAACTGAAACTTCGTGGAAGACTTCAGAGAAGAAGAAGAGACTAAAAACAAATGATTTGTACTATATTTTTTTCTCTCATCATTTTATTTTATTATTAATCTTTTTAAATATAGTTCCTGCATTTCCAAGAAGCAACAAATATTTTGAAAAGATTTAATCAAAGTTATTCTCTGTGTGCAAAGAAATGTTTTGTTTCATAACTAGTCAAAATATCTGGAGATTTAATGGCAAGCTGTGATTTAACTTGTTTCTCTTTCTGAAGAGGAAAAATAAGGTCAGTAATTTGATACATTTTTTTTTCCTTTAAAAGTTTATATGTTCTTCAAATGCTATTCCTAATTATACTTTCTTGATTACACTGCTTATGCTTGTTTGTAAATAATCTGTCATGCTTTAACTAATAATAATTAGAACTAAATAATAGTAAATAATATGTTTTATTTTAACTCTATTAATATAAACAGTAAGTAACATTCTATTGTATATACTTTTTATAGCTTTCTCTTACATTTTTTTTATTTCTGCCTTACACCCTTTTACTTTCTACTCTCTTTTCTTTTCTTTATTAATATATAGAAATGCATTTGATCATATAGACACAGTAAATAATAAGATTTGCATAGGAGTTGAGTTGGGACAAAAATGTTGAGTTTTGTTACTTATTAATAATTTTGGGCTTGATTTCACTTACATGGAGTCTGTAATAACCTGTAGAGTGCATTGTGAAGGTTTTGTCATGTTTAGATGCATTTGCACTGCTAAATGAATGTTTGTCACTAGTTTTTAATAAGTTTCCCGCCAAAATGTTAAGAGAGACAATCTGGGATGTGGGCTGTCTCATGCACAGTGTCCATGAGCTGCTTCAAAGGCTTCAACTCTCAGAATTCTCACAGAGAAGCTGAAAGCAGCTGGTCTCACCTTTGACCTAGATATCACAATGACACATCACAGATACAGGAATAGCAGATTAATAATATGTGTTAAAAACCTATGTCCCAAACATATACATTACTATAACTCATTTAATTCATCTGATTGACAAGCATAAATAATTTTATAACTCTATACTGGAAGAAATTGTCATGTGATATATTTTAAAGCAGTAGTATAGCATGTTTGTAAAATCTGGTTACTAAAATGTGTTTGCTGTGCATTATTTTGTATAAAGCAGACAGATTTATTGAAGGGACAGCAATGTAAGATGGTGCTCAGTAAAGATACAACTCAGTGAGATCAGATATATATATATATGTATGTGTGTGTGTGTGTGTGTGTGTGTGTGTGTGTGTGTGTGTATGTGTGTGTGTGTATGTGTGTGTGTGTATGTGTGTGTGTGTATGCATGTGTATATATATATATATATATATATATATATGTATATGTATATGTGTATATGTGTATGTGTGTATGTATGTATAGATACATATATATATATATATATATATAGATATATATATATATATATATATGTGTGTGTGTGTGTGTGTGTGTGTGTGTGTAAGTAGATATGTATATAAATGTTTCTGAGAATCTGCTTAACTATGAAGTATGATTTATAACAATTTCTATGAATACAATATTTTATTCTATTGGCAATAATGAGTTTGAGTAAATGCTCATATACAAGCAATTCAAGGTTTTTTTTAGAAGCTGTTAACTGTATTTACATGACAGAAAATAGATGCATCCTAATATATGTAATGTCTGAATCATATTAGTCAAAGTTTTTGATTTAAATGAATGTTAGAACTTATCTTTCTCTCCTCTTGATTTCTAACATCAAGATTATTTGAATGCTATTTGAATACAAGTGTTTTATATTACATGGATGTATATAGTAGTATGAACAGTTTTTAAAAAAAAAAAAAAAAAAAAGGGTTTATTTTAGTTTATATGATGCTGTTTTACCAAATGTGTAGTCTTGTCTTACTAGATAATTGAATTGAAAACTGTTAACTTCAGTTAAATATAACTTGTATTAAATTGATAAGGTGGTAGCTGACGTACTGCTGCTTAGGGTAGGGGGTTAACTTGAGTGGTAAATATTACTCTAAGTTGGAGTTTATAACTCCAGGCTGGATGCAAGGTTTGATCCTTACATTATTTTCACTTGTTCATTGTTATTTGTATATAGTTTTGACATCCACAATATATTTTGTACATTCATTGTCACTACAAACAAAATTGAATCCTATACGAAATCCCATAAGAGATTCAACAAATACAGCTATATTTAAAGGTACACCTAAAGGAGGAGATGTAACATTACTTATCTTGTTATTTGTTATTTTGATCATAAGATTCTTAAGTTTTAAAAATGCCAAATGACATCTTTAAAAGGAATTTCTTTAAACATTAATGGATTGAATAATCCATGTAAAAGGGCAAGCCTAATAAGATACATTAATTTACATAAGGCCAACTTAGTCTTCCTACAAGAAACCCATCTCTTGAAAAAAGATATTGATAAACTAGCCACAAACAAATATACAGTATTGGTTAGTTCAGAGCACACTCAGAAAAAAGAGGAGTGGCTATTTTATGGAATAAAAGTATGCCCATTCCTAAAACCATTAAGTCTTATCAGGATGACAAAGGAATGTTTTGTATGGTTACAATACAAATTAATGGGAAGACTTACACTTTAATTAATGTATATTGGATACCTGGAATTGGTATTAATACAGTGAAACATCATCTTGATAAGATCATATCATTCTCTATAGGAGATATTATTTTAGCTGGTGACTTTAATTGTATATTACATGAAAGTGATACTACCACTATAGGAAAGAGAAGAATTACATCTAATGCAAAACATTTAAATGATTTTGCTAATTCTTATCATTTGAATGATATTAATAATCAGATAGATTCAAAATCATTACCATACACCTTTTTTTCTAACAGATACAAAACTTATTCAAAAATAGATAGGGTCTTTATTTCTAACCAGATGGTAACAGATTTAGTTAATTCCAAAATCATTTCATGTCCTATATCCGATCATAATTCAATTGTTTTTGAATTCATGATAAAAAATACTCATAATGTTCAGATCAAAAGGATACCAGCATACTTAACTCAACTAAAAGACTATAAAGAATACTTTCAGAAGTAAAACATTTTTTAGACATAAATAACAC
Source organism: Protopterus annectens (assembly GCF_019279795.1). NCBI lineage: Eukaryota > Metazoa > Chordata > Ceratodontiformes > Protopteridae > Protopterus > Protopterus annectens. The sequence goes on from NC_056737.1 coordinate 1,251,535,160, forward strand.
TCCTGAAGTCTCCATTGTTTATGTTTGGGATGCCTTAAAATCATATCTATATGGACAAAGTATCAGATGGTATAATAATAAAAGGAAATCTTGGGATAAGGAATTGTTAGATATTCAAAGTAAATTAGACTCTTATAAACATAATAATAAAGAAAATATTATGGACAAGAAAGTTATTGAAGAAATAAACAAACTAAATGAGAAATACAAAGAAATTTTAACTCATAAAGTTAAAATAACTTTAGAGAAATACAAGTTTTTGTCTTATTCAATAAGCCCCAAATACTTACATAGACTTAAAAATAAAACAAAAAGGTTGAATAAACAAAACCATATCAAAGAAATCTTTTCTCTAAGGAAGAAGAAGAATGTTTCTAGTATACCAGAAATACTAGATGAATTAAGAAATCACTTTCACAAAATTAACCATAATAATATTAACATGGAACCTAAAGATAAAATAAAGGAGTTTATAACCACAAATATGAATAAAAAGCTTAATAAACAACAGATTAAACTATTGGACAAGAGTATTTCATATACAGAAGTTATTACACAAATAAATAAGCTTAAATCAAACAAAGCACCGGGTAATGATGGTATTATACCAGAGATATATAAAATCCTTTCTAAAAGTACATATTCATTAATACATAAGGTTTTTATTTTGGCCCAAACAGAGTTAATAACCCCCCCATCTTGGCAATATACATTTATTTCGCCAATTTTAAAACCTAATAAAGATCCAACTAGATGTTCTTCATATCGGCCCATCTCATTACTTAATGTTGATTATAAAATGTTTATGAATATCTTTGCTGATAGATTGAAGACAATCATTCCCAGCATTATAGATATAGATCAGACAGGCTTCATTGTAAATAGAAATACTTTTGATAATATAAGAAGAACTTTAACATTAATAGATTTTGCAAATAGGAAAAAGAAAGATTTAACACTTATTAGTCTTGATATAATTTCAGCATTTGATTCAGTAAGTTGGGACTATCTGTTTACCTTAATGAAGTGCACAAACTTCTCGGATGCATTTGTAAATCTAATTGAACATTTATACAAAGGAACGTTGGCTTATATTAAGGTAGGAACATATGTTTCACAAAAAATACCCATTCTTAAAGGTACAAAACAAGGATGTCCACTTTCTCCACTATTATTCACTTTAGTAATGGAGCCTTGGGCTAATTTGATCAGAAACAGTACTGACATAGAGGGTTTTGAAATAGATGAAAATACAACATCCAAAATTCAACTTTTTGCAGATGATGTTCTAATTACATCAGCAGGATCTAATTCTTCTATACAGTCTCTATTTGATAACATGATGAATTTTAAAAGTATTTCTGGTTTAATATTCAATGAAGAAAAAACTAAAATACTACCTATATATAGACACGAAAAAATATTCTCATTAGTGATTTTACTAAATATGTACCCAATTCAGGTCAGATAACTTATTTAGGTATAATACTATCTAAAGATATTAAATCTATTATATATAATAATTATAATACCTGTTTTCTTAATATACAAAATCTTTTTAATACCTGGAATAATATGTTTTTACTATGGAAGAGAGACTTACAATTATTAAAATGATAATATTCCCCAAGATTTTATACTTAATACAATCAATAATACTTCCACCTACAAAAATAATTATCAAGAAACTGAACACACTAATGTTAAATTTCTTATGGGCACCTAACAGACCTAGGATTGCATTAAAGAAACATACTAATAGCTGGTCTCAAGGGGTATTTCTTTTCCAGACTTTAATTTATATACTATCTCTTCTATTGTAAAAGTTATTACTTTATTAATAGATCAGTCATATGTCACAAAATGGAAAGATTATTGGGAGCTAATTAGTATACACCATGAAAATCTCCTTAACACATAAAAATATGATTGTAAATAACTCCATGTTATGGTTACTAAAGGAATTTTGTACTTCACCTATTACACCTAAACATATGGTTTGTTACCCATTAAATATTATTATTAGTTATCGTAACTTTATATTCATGCACCCTAAGTATAGGGAATGGAATTTTATTGTATTTCCTATAATGTATACTCAGGGTATGTTTTTGTCATCTACTTCTGAAGGAACTCATTTAGCTATAGATAATGATCTAAAGTACTGGTATCAGTTGATATCTGATAATAAAGTTAAAAATCTAGATTTCTTAAAACAAGAATTTGATCTAAGAGAAACTTGCTGGTTAGAGGTTCAGACCTTTAGACAACATCTCATTAATAAAATAGATTTAATGTCTATAACTGTTAAATAATCTATTCCAACACTGATTGATTACTTGATATTAAATTTACAACATAAAGTTTCTGATAAAGGTAAACTTTCATACATACATAAAGTTATCAGACAAGAAACTTTTACAGTGTAGATTCATACTGGAATTATTTCACTTCTATTAATGGGGACCCACCAAATCAACAAGATAAACAATATATATTGGAATCTGCTTATAGAACTACGTCTTCCATTGTCTGGAGACTTTATACATGGAAATTTTACATAGATCTTTTATACACCTTTGATGATGAATAAAATAAATAATAAAGATAATCTATGTAAGAGATGTAATGTAGAAATTAATGCTGACTGGGCTCATATGTTTTATGACTGTATAAAATTGAAAGAATACTGGAAGTCAATTAATGAATTTTGCAGGCTCTTTTTACAGATAATTTCATTATTTCTAAATCTCTTATATTATTCAACACACCTGTACCTCAAAGTGTTAAAAAGGTTAAGCTTCCCTTGTTATGGTCTATTCTAGCAGTGGCTAGGAAAATAATAACAAGAAATTGGATTTCAGATACACCTCCTTCGTTCAATGAATTTAAAAATGTTATGAATATAGTGTGCCATATGGAAATAAACACAATTAGGACTAGAACAAATAGAAAAACATCTTATTTTATTGTATGGGATAATTTACAAAATTTGTTAAAAAAATTTTAATTTCAATAGCATGGTATTTTAGTTTAATTAATTGATCTGATTGTAGTGGATGTCTTTGTAAACACTTTAGTTGTTTTGTTGAATATTATAATAATACCTATTTTTAATTACTTGTATAAAATTGTTATGATATTTCTCTTATATGTTAAAACAATAAACCTGTTTTGAAAAAAAAAAGAAAGAGGGGACTTAGTAAAGGGGTTGATAAAGGATAAAACTGCTTTACTAATACTTGTGATTTTACTCTGGTTATAAATTATATGGAGGGTAAGATTCAGAACACAAACGGTTCTTAGTAATGGGGTTGTTACAAGTGCAGGTCCGGTTTCTTGAGAGGTACATCTTCAAAGAGATTTTAAGTTGTGGGTAATGTGAGGTGTTTCTGGTATCTACTGGGATTATGTTCCACAGTTTAGCAATGCATGCAGAATATGAGCAGCTGCTATTATGAATTTGATATTTTTAAATGACAACTGGATTTTGGTTTAGTAAGCACAGTTCTCCGGGGGTGAGTACCAGTTTAATAGCTGGTTTGTGGCATGACATATGTATAAGGTATAGAGGATGTAGTGGAGACTGTATACAAGAGAATATGACAGTAGATCAAATAGTTTCAGCCAGTTAAGAAAGTGATGTGTCACAAAGTGATTGTATGGATAATGTACTTGCAAATGTTAAAATTTTATTATAAGACTGCTCCAGTTAGTCAAGCTGAAAGTACTCTATCTAGGTTAAGGAAGGGAACTGATAGATCATTCCTCTTAGAAAAAATTGCCTTACTCCTTCTCAATATGTATTTCCAGTGATGGAAGTAATATATTACATTGTGTCATATATTACTGTAATATAGTATAATTTCTAGTAACTAGTTACTTTTTCAAACTAGTGACAAAGTAATAGCAATATATTACACTTTTTAGTGACTAGTAACTTAAATGTGCACTTGTACTTTTGCTTAAACCAGTGGTTCTCAACATGTGTGATATCACCCCCTAAAGAGCGATGGAAAACTTCTGGGGGCCCCGAACAGTATGGATAATAATCAGATCTTAGAAGGTAATAGAGACTTTGAAGAGGCAATTTGGATAAAAAATTACAACATAATGTTGGCACAACTCATAGCACATAGCATTCATAATAGATCATTAGAATTAGTCTGGAGTAAAATTTACTTCATTTTTTAGGACTGCGAGGAGGTGAAAGCTAATGATGACCAGACTCTGGTCCTACCCTGGTACTGTGGTAGTCTCACCCACTAACACACCTCCTAACACTGGGGCAATTCTAGCTTGCTAGAGATCATAGCCTTACCTTGCCATATAGTAAACAGCATTGGTTCTCTATACCACTGACAATCTGAATAAACTCACCACTCATCAGTTTAAAACCCAACGCCCCTACCCACTGCACCAAGCAGGACTCTTTGGGTAGATCTATGATCAACCAACTTTTGCCTTGACAATTTTTTGTTATGTTCTATTGAAAATTCTTTTCAGGTTTAAAGTTTTAGTTGCTGAAAATAGACTAAAATGTAATAGGTTTTATAGGTCTTGTGCTGCAGGCTTGTATGGTTTGGTTTAATTATTATTTGTGACTCTCAAGATATAAAGACTAGTTTTCTTCTTCTCCTTTCGGCTGGTCACAATAAGGGTCACCATGATGGATCATTGGTCTGCAGAACAAGTGGCAGTAGAGTTTTATGGTGTCAAGTTGCATTCCTGGCGACCAACCTTCCTCAGAAGGCACACGCATGCACACACTCACATCTAGGGCCAATTTAGAATGTCCAGTCCACCTGCAGCATGTCTTGGGAATGTGGGAGAAAATGCAAACAAATGTAACCAGCTAAACATGATTCAAACACACTAAAACTTTAATAGATGCAAATAAAACAATATATATATATATAGATAGATAGATCTAGGACTTTTGACTGAAAGATCAAAAGTCTGAATCTAAAATTACCGAACACACTTTAACAAAAGCGCTTTCACTGAAAAAGTGCTTTTGTTAAAAAAAAACATTAAACCTACTGCTATGCAGGGAGGCAAGCCCCCCTGCGTGCCCCACACCCCCCTACTTTAATATTCTCACTCTGAGGTCACACTACAGTGGGGAAAAAGGAATTTTCCATTATCCGCACCTTAGTATGACCGGCACAACAAGCATACTTATCCGAATGTGCTGCTTCAGTGAACAGCACTTTCGGTTAAGTATGCTCTGTGGTTTATGTTTCGGTGGAATGTGCAGTCAGGGATCTGTAGGGATCCCATATATATGGGTCTACTTCACATGGTCGACAAGCCATTTGACTGACTTTCATTTGGTCGACAATTCATTTGGTCGACAAGCAGTTTTATGTGGGGGGCTTCTCCCCCCACACCCTCAATAATGGGGCTGTGCCCCCACACCCCCTAACTATATATATCAACTCCAGGGTCGCACAACATTGGGGAGGGGGGCAAATCTGCCTGGCGACCAAATGAATTGTCGACCAAATGAAAGTTGATCAAATGGCTTGTCGACCATCTCAGGTAGACCCACATATATATATATATATATATATATATATATATATATATATATATGTTGTTTCTTTCAGCTTTTCCCAGTTAGGGGTCGCCACAGCGGAACTCCGGTCCACTAATGATTGGCAGTAGATTTTTACGTGCCGACTTGCCAGCTCTGACGCACAACCTTCAACGAAGGTACACCCATTCACGCATGTCTCCACACAGAAGACGCTCTAGCTGAGAATTAAACCAGACAGCGTCTTACTGTGAGGTGACAATGCTACCGCAGCACCACCACCGCAATATATATATATATATAAACTGGTAAGCTCTTTCACACTAAAATAGTGCTTCCTCAGACCAGCAGTAGAATAAGAGCAAGTAAAATGCAAGCATATCTATACACAGCTGGAGTGCTCAATGAATCCGTGGTCTTGATGTCAATTTAGCTCTTAAAGGAACATTCTCATTAAGTCCAGTAACCAGTCTATTACCAAACATTCAGTTTGTGTTTTGATGTCACCCCCTCTCTTATTCTCTTCACAAAGTTGCAAAACAAGAAACTGAAAATTATGATTCATATCAGTAACTTTGAGATGTTTGGAAAGGGCACTTGTCACATCACCTTCTTGATATCATTAATATGTTCCCTTATCCGATCCCTTAAAGACCTGTTGGTCTTACCTACAAATACGTTTTACATGCAGCAAGACAGATCAAGTGCATAGTTTTACAGACAGCATGAAAATCAAACCAGTATTCCTGTTTGGTGACCAGATGAACAAAAAACTTGGTTGTTAAAATATATCTATACATAAAACAGGACTTGCACATAAAGGTACCTCATCTTTTAGATCTAGGTTTCAGAGTCTCATAAGAATCATAATCAATCATCTCGGTATTGACCAAGTATTCCTATAGTGGAAAATCAGACAACTGCCTAACAGAGTCGCACACTTCAGATCTGCCATTAAAATAGGCCAGTTTCTTTCAACTACATCTTGAATCAAATGTGCATTATTAGAGTAGGTCAAAGTCAATCCATTTTTTTTTCTTTTGTGCCTTTCTAGATGAAAAAGTACAACTCTCAGAGAAAAAAGGTTTTGCGGTGTCACCTCTGTGATACAGAACCTCACTAATCACATTGTCTGTCTCACCGACATTGTAACCTCTATTAACAAAATCCCTCTTCATTTCCCCAAAAGTGTTCATATTTTCATCTTTACCACTAACGCTTGCAGCACTGTAGAGCTGATTTTTAAGCACATTCCTGTGCACGTTTCTGATGCATGCTCTCCTTAAGCAATAAACTGTTCTTCTTAACGGATTTCCTATATAAAATGGTAGATAAATTACATCTACATTAGTAATACATACATGAAGAAACTCCACTTTGTCAGTGGAAAAAGTTACAGTGAATCTCAAAAAAGCTGTGGTGCTATGTAATCTAAGTATTGTGCAAAATTAGATAGTGCTTCGGTAGAACCCTGCCAAATCATAACAAAATCATCAACATAGAGAACATAAATTAAGATATTCTGATGAAATGGATTAACATGGCAGAAAATGCTCTCACATTCTCATTTGGCCATCACCATACTGATATAGCTATTGGCACACATGGTACCTATAGTCATGCCTACCTGCTGTCGATATAACTCATCAACAAACATGAACATATTGTTACAAAGTATAGCATCCAATAATGTGAATATCAGATGTATCCTCATGCTGTCATAATCAGACCACTCTGAAAGAAAGGGCCTGACATAGTCTAGCCCTATGGCATTAGGTATCATTTAAACAATGAAACAGCATCCATCGAGACCAGATAAAACTCCTTGTACGTTATACCGCCTGCAATGGATTATTGCCATCTTCTCTTTCCTAACCAACATGACTTTTGTCCACAGCACAGCAAAAACTCTGCACCCCTCAATTTCTGTACCTTCATTAACCTCCCATGACAATGCTGATAGCCTAGTATCAGCAGTCGTCCTTGATCTGTTTAAATCTTTTGACACCATCTCCCATCCCAGACTTCTTAACTTACTCTCCTCTCTTGGACTAGACAAAACATCCCACTCATGGTTCTACTTATCAGACAGAAAACAAGCAGCTAAATTGAACACTAACACTTTTCCTTTCTTTTTATATCTGTAGCAATCACCCAAGGCTCCATCCTAGGCCTGCTTACTTTCAATGTTTTTATTAATGACCTACACAAAGCCACCAAAAATACCTCAGTTATACAGTATGCAGATGACTCAACACTTATCTGTATAGCTAAAATAATAATAATAAAAAACTACAACAACTTACTCAGGAATCCCTCATTTCTGTAGAAGCATGGCTCAAAAACTCCTACCCCCCCAAAAAAAAGTACTCCTCTTCCCTCTCAAACCATTCAATGGCAACAAATCCAACTTTACCTTAATCTCTTCCAGATACACCACAATTGAAACAATTTCACACACCAAGCTAGTAGGAGTAGTAATAGATGAAAACATGTAGAAGAAGCTGTCAAAAAAAGATAAAAAAATTCAGCATACTCTACAGAATTAAGTATTATATAACTGAAGATGCAAAAATACCCGTAGACACAGCATACCAATTCTCGACCCTTGTCTACAGCAACCCCATTATTATCAATCTTCAAGTAAATGAACTGAACCTACATGAGTAGTGCTATAACAAAATAGCTCAAATCACAGCTAATCTGCCACACAGGGCACATCAGTACATAGCCTTAAATGACTGTTATGGTTAGATCTCCCTCACTACCTGTTTTACTACTAAATGAGTATCACACATACACACACACACACACACACACACACACACACATGCACGTACGCTCTCTCTCTTATCCACAGTCCTGATCTCCCAGCTCACAAACTCCTACTTTAACCATTGCACCTCTGTCCTGCCCTTCTTATGTCTAACTCAGCTATAATATGGCCTGCCTATGTAATTAACCTAAGTATGACTACATAGTTCATGCTCATGTTTAATCTACTATGTAAGGAGTATATTGTCAAATTTTATGTAAACTTTAACAATGGTACCATGTGTGCCCATATCAGACCAATATCTTTGTTCAACATGTACCAGACAAAAACCTACGTTCAAATGATAAAAACTTACTGTGACCAAATCCAGCTTTTCAGCAGGTAACTCACTGTTTTCATGTCAAGTCTCCAAAATGTGGAACAACATTCCACTCCGTCTAAGATGAGGCACAACACTTAAATCCTTTAAACAGAATCAGAATTAACAGCTAACGAATACTTGGACTTGCTCTTGCTCCAACCTCAGCTAGATTAATCAACTTTTTTCTTTTAACCCTGCTTAACTCTATCAGCTCCCTGTCAAAGTTATTTAACTCTATTAGCTCCCTCTCTGTTACTTAACTCTAACTCCTTTCAGTGTTAGTTAATGTCAGATCCCTCTCTATGTTATTTAACTCTACTGACTCCCTTTCTATGCTACTTAACTCTACCTAATCTAACTCTGTTACACTTGGTCCTGCTCTTACCCTACCACCCCCCAGCTTGAGGAATATATGTCTCCCCCTCAGTATTACCATAACTGCATCTTTCTTACACAGATAGTATCAAGCCAGCCAAATAATGTAATTTTAACCATTGCACCTTTGTCCTGTCCTTATGTCTAACTCAGCTATAATATGCCCTGCCTATGTAATTAACCTAGGTATGACTACATAGTTCATGCTCATGTTTAATCTACTATGTAAGGAGTAGATTGTCAAATTTTATGTAAACTGTAACAATGTATTACTCAATTTAATGTGTAGATTTTCTCCACAGGCCTCTGCTGAAAAGGGGCACTGCCCAGTCTTATCACCCTGGTAAATAAATAAATAATAAATAAATAATCAAATAACAAAGTTCTACTAGGAATGTTGTTTTACTGGAATGCAAACACCACTTTTATGTATTCTGTAAGGCTACTGCAAGACGATCACTTATAACAACACAGATATTATTGTGTTAATTCAAGATATGTTTTGGAAATTGAAGGAACACATACTTTTCTATTACTCACCATCTGATATGCGTTGATTTATTTTATTCATTAATTAATTTATTTTTATCTTTTGTTGATCAATTTAGTCCCCCTAGGCTAATGATCTCTTTCCGGGGGAAACCCAAGGACAGATTTATACTCTTCTTATCTCATTGGTAACATAGTCTAGGCGGGGTAAATGCGCAGTTGTATAATTTACAAAATAAATGAGCTATCTTTTCCAAACACCTTGCTGCATGCCCTTAGTAGATATTTTGCTGCATACAGTGCCCCTACATAACGGACATGCTATTTTATGTAATGTTTCCAGATTTGTCCATTGCAGGCAGTATAATGTATTTCATATTAATTGTTGTAAATAACAGTGACCAGGATTCAGCAAAACCGAACAGGCTATGCAACATCATAAATTATGACTTTAAAAGTCCACAAGGTTCGGGTGATTCGCAAAGGCTGACCAAAGAAGTAGTTGCACAGCTGTCCTTGGGACAGCATACGTATTCATTTCTCTGAGCATGTCCCATGCAGAGAAGGTTGAAAGTTTGGTATCTGCTCAATAAGAGTGATTTTGCAGCAGCTCCAGATGTACATTCACTGCATTACATCATGTCTGCAACCATGCATAATCATGGTGGGAATTTCCATCATGTACCATGTTATCCAGTGCTGTAAATTTCATGATCATGCTGGTAATTTCCAGCATGTACTAGAGTTGGAAGTTTCAGGATCATGCTGGGAATTTCCAGTCTATACCATATTATCCAGTGTTGAAGTTTCAGGATCATGCTAGTAATTTCCAGCATGTGTCATGTTACCCAGTGTTGAAAGGGTCAGGGTCATGCTCGTGACTTCCATCATGTACCATGTTATCCACTGTTGGAAGTTTCAGAAACATGTTGGTAATTTCTTGCATGCACCATGTTATCCAGTGTTTCAAGTTTTGGAATTTGCTGATACACAGATTTTGATGGTTTGCCTTCATGGCTCCGCAGTGCCAGTCATTTTCCAAGCACAGCTATACATTTTAAATAAAGGAAGGGCTAAGCATTTGCATTTCAGACAAGCATCCCTGTGCTGTGTGGGAGAACAAAACTGCAAAGCCACTGGGATGTAAGGAATTATGGACAGAATGCATGTTTCTGCAGCCGAATAATTCTGTGGTTTGTAGTTTAGTCTTTCCAGCACAGCATCTTCTGTATAGTGTCAGCCTGTCTTTGAATACAGCCCAGCTGGTGCCTGTTGTGCATTTTTAAGTTATACAGTCCACTGTTCTACTCATATTGTGCACACTAAGCTTTTTGAGTCATACTTTTCCTTTGCTGAAATGCAGCATTATTTCAACAGTTGTTTGTATGTAGCATGCAGCAGTGTTTTGAATCTTAGTGTTTGAAGACAGAGCTTTTGCTACCGAAAAATGTCATGCAGTTGTTTTTTTTCTTTACCAGAAATCTCTGGACACCTGCAACAGCATCTTAATTAATGCTGAGGCAACACAATATGATGACAGAAGATCAAATGACAGATAGTTTAGCAGAAACAGAACTGGACGTTAGAAAGGCTCTGGCCAGATGATAGCTAAAAGGTAAATATCCTGTATATATGCAAATGTCTGTACTAAATCAGCAGCAAGGGAAATGTGTGAAATTTACTTGGAGAGGAAATGGGATAGTGCCTGATTATTATGTTTTCAGGTTTCATTATAAACTATGTAATAGTGACAGCAGCTTACTAATGGCTCAGTAAAGTCCTTCACATTCTGACTTGCATTTCATATAATTTGTTTATTTCTTCATGGGTACATTACAAGGAATAAGTAAACATAAAATTAATTACACTTCTATCTGCCAGTACAACAGTGAATTCATTTATTTTATTTTCCTTTATTCATTTCTTAAACAGGTAGGTGTTATTCATTTCTTAAACAGGTAGGTGTCCGAACCCAAAAAGGACTTTTTCAGCAATGATCTGGATTTCATGTGACTTAAGATAATACAATATAAAAGTGTAATTATATTGTGCATGTAAGGTAAATAAATACAAATGTGAGAATAAAGACGTGTAGGTTAAGCATGGCGCACCATAAATTCTTACCGGGGATACCACCCACAACCCTTCTGGACATGAGCAGTCATCACTAAATGCAATATTGGGCATTGATTAGCATTTCTATGGTATTACATTGGGTTGAAATGGCTAGGCTTAAAATGACATCCAGGTTGAAAATGGCTAGGCTTAAAATGACATCCAGGTTGAAAGTCTAGAAGTCTCCTATGATCCTATGATCTTATGATCATAATGCAGACATAAAGAGCAATAGATATACAAAACAAACATATAACTTACTTTGCAAGGCAACATAAAATAAAGCCAGCCATTCAGGATAAGAGGGATAAAAACCTGACCACAATGCAAGAGAGTGAGTTGGATTAGTAGCTTGGGCACCTGCTGAAGCCAGCAGGGGGGAAAGACAGGGAACATGACATATGTCACCATTTTACAGATCCAAGAGGCCCCATGGGAATACCGACTCTTGAGATCAAGTCTTGAAGGGTTATATCACTTGTGAGGGTAACATACTCTTGCTAACACCTATTACATAAAAAACATGCAATCTGCATAAGTTCATACAAACCAACTGAGAAATGAAGCATCTATACCTTAAAATAACAATTGCACCTGCACAGAAAATATTATTTGATATTCCAGAAAGACTAATACCTAGAATGTTTAATTGTTCTTGTTTTAAAAGCATTATAGCTTTTGTATATCAATTTATACATTAATAATTAAAAAAAGATACATATATAATGTCATTTTAATTGCATTTTTAATTTCAACTGGGATATTACTCTGATCCTCCTGGAGATTTTTGGGTTCAGGCCAGGGTTAAAAACTAACAGAGTAATGAGAAACGTAGCTGACTCAACCAGTGTCATATGCATGTACCATGAACCAGCAACACAGCAAAAAAAAAGGACTTTCTTCCACTGGCACACCAACCTGGAGGCCATATGCACTACATGCCCCTCCCCCCCTCCATTTAGGTCCTGTATCTGTGCCCTGCCTCTGCCCCTCCATTTTATTAACAAAAAAAATGTCTTCTTTTAAACTGTAGCAAACATCTTGCTACAAATGAAGAAAACAGTTGCTAGAGTTTCTACCCTGTCTGCACAGAGTGCTATTCTGCTCGTTTTACTTAGGTTCATAGGTTCATACTAGGCTATCTGCCCTAGGGCATTTATAAGCCTAGCCAGAATGTGTTTGGCTTTCACCACCCATTTTAAATTTATTTTGCTATGCCCTTTTTCGAGGTTAGTATACTGTGCCTCTGTCTAACAGTGACACAAAAGTGATACCCGGGGTAAACCTACGATCACTTAAAAAAAAATCTTATAAATTGTAGCAAACTTCTTGCTACAAATATAGAAAACAGTCACTACAGTTTATACCCTGCCTGCATGAAGTGCTATAGCACTCAGTTTTGAGTTACAAATAATAGATTTTTGTTTTTAGTTTTAAACAGTAGCAAACTGCTTGTTGCAATGTAGTTTAGACCACATACGGAGGACTACAGCACTCAGGTTTGACTACAAATGTAATATGAGCTTTTAAAAGACGGTATTGCATTAGAGATTGGAATCGGCTGATCACCCCCACCCCCCCAAAAAAAAAGGCTGGTGAAAGGGGGGTGGAAGGGATATAGAGTGAGATTTGCTAGCCAAAATACAAGGAAAATCAGAAGGAAGAATTGTCAGGAGAAAAGGAAGGGACCTAGCTAAGAATGTGCTAGTCACTCCTTTGGATAAAAAGGTTAAAACATTATAACAAATGTGAAAGGGAATATGCTTTGAGACTAAGCTCTCAGTTACATTATTGTTCATGAAACATATGCATTTAGCATCTTTAAATAAGTATTGTTTGACAGCTCTGGTGATATAGCAGAATAAAGCCCTAACTACAGCCCAGACAACTCAAGTTCGAGAAGAGACTCAGGTGCCTGATGGAGCGGCAATTGAGGATGAGAGTGAGCAGCTATTGTTGGTTTGCCTATCTGGGTGACAGGAGGACTTCGCTCATCCCTTGGGTGTCACCTACTGGGAGGACTAGGTATAGTACCCATGTAGCAAGAACTTATGTGCATGCATTGCAACTGTCCATAGGCACACAGCTGAGTGTGGCTGTCAGGCAGCAGAAGTGGAGCTTGTTGGGGGGGGGGGGTAGGCCACTCTTTAGGACCTACAATCCATTGAATTCTCTACCACCTAACTCCTGCCATTAGGAAATGAATGTACTGAAAGGGTTACTTGGGCAGGAATGAATAGGCCATGGTATTTTACCCAGCCTGGGGATGCTCAGCTCTTGCCCCACAGAATGACTGGGACAACTGGGTACAGGTAGAGGAGCCACTGGGCTAGTCCTGTGGAGGAAAAAAACTAGGTATTGCTTAAGCCACTTTCTGAATGTTTGATAGGATTCAGTGGCCTTTACATTAGTGGGTATAGATTCCCAGATCTTTGGAGATTAAACTGAGAATATATAATCTAATAAAGAAAGGGTACCTCCTAATGCTAAAGTACAGCTATCAGTAACAAGTAAAAACAGTATTCAAAATGAAATGCTGTACAACAATGGCCAATGAAGTAAAGTTCTCTTGGAGAATAGGTAGTGTGGTTAAATGATATAAAACTTAAAAGTGCAACATATATAGAAAAAAACTTACATACATTTCCAGTACTTAAATTAAATGCACTTACAAGATATTCACGCTGTGAATGCAGTTATACCATAGCAAAATGATGGCTCCAAAGTTTCCAGTCTTATGATGGCTTCAAAGTATCCAATGTTTTTGGTCACCAATCCTCTTTCCTCTCAGCTGGGGGTGTTCCATTTCCTATACCTTTTGCTTTTGAGGGGAAAGAGGATTGGTACATTTAAACAGCTGATTGACAGTGTGATGATTGAATGATTGTCTCAACAGTAAAGGAAGCAAGCACTATAAAAAGGAACTTCCAGTCCCAATCTCTAAGATCTGAAGAAGATACCGAAAGTGCTTATCATTTGGAATACATAGGGACTGGTTTATTCTACATCAAGATTTTAACTTGACATGAAGATTTTAACTTTTCCTACAATAAAAGGATTTTAACTGGCATTAAAGCTAGAAGTTTATATTTGATCTGTTCGATTGGTTAAGCTGTTATCACAGTTCATCACAGTCACATAGCTGCTACTACATCTTCAGTGTGGATACTTTGTATATCAGACCAAAAAGATTGGATACTTTGAAGCCATCATTTTGCTATGGTATAACTGCATTCACAGCATGAATATCTTGTAAGTGCATTTAATTTAAGTACTGGAAATGTATGTAAGTTTTTTTCTATATATGTTGCACTTTTAAGTTTTATATCATTTAACCACACTACCTATTCTCCAAGAGAACTTTACTTCATTGGCCATTGTTGTACAGTGTTTCATTTTGAATACTGAGAATATATAATCTGTGTGGTGGAGTTTATAACAGGGTGTTAGTAAGTTGAGGATGGAGCATGACCTTAAGTTTTATGTAGGACCTCTACTGGGCAATCTGCTGACAAAACAGGAAAAGGAATTGACATTGAGAAGTTTAAAAAGCAGACTGGCTATGAGATGTATTCATCAGTGCTTGTTAGGGAGCCATTTTGCTTTTGAGTGGGTGGTTTAGTGGTGTTCTTTATGTTGTGAAAGGGTTATCAGTGTTTAGGTTTTAGTGAATTATTATTTATTTTCATTTTTATTATTATTATTTATTATTAGTGAATGTAGATTGGACAGATTATTCATTCTTTTTGCAGACTGCCATGATTAGAGTAAGTCTACATTCTAGATGTAGGAGAAGATGTCCTTTTCCTATTGCAAGTTCCCATTAAGAGGGGGTCAAAGTGGGACATTTTGTGCATGTACAACTACAATGATGATGTCTTTTGTATATAAAATAATTGGAATGCAAACAGTTGCTACAGTTTATACCCTGTCTGCACAGAGTGCTATGCTGCTCACGTTTTACTTAAAAAATATCTTCTTATAAATTGTAGCAAACATCTTGTTACAAATGTAGAAAACAGTTGCTACAATTTATAACCTGCCTGCATGAAGTGCTATAGCAGTCAGTTTTGAGTTACAAATAATAGATTTTTATTTTAGTTTTAAGCAGTAGTAAACTGCTTGTTACAGGGTAGTTTAGACCACATACGGAGGCCTACAGCACTCAGGTTTGACTTCAGATGTAATATAGCTCTCTTTCTCTATGACTATGTCTTCTGTATATAAAATAATTGGAATGTGGGGGAAGACAGCAGGTTTATTTATTTATTTATTTATTTGTTTGTTTGTTTGTTTGTCCTTTATTAATCACGTTAGTCCTCTGGGCTGTGGGCCCATTTTCAGTGGAGACCCCAGAAGAAAAGCTCCACAAACACATGATAAAAAAGATGATACCAAAAAATAATATACATATATCATAACAAACCCAAGTTACATTGCATGTTTAAAAACATAAAAAAGGCCAAGATAAAATGACATGTGAGTAACAACATTAATGCCTTGTAGATAATCATTAAAAGTATCGACAAAGTTCCACAAACACATGATAAAAAAAGATGATGCCAAAAATAACACACATATATTATAACTATATCAAGTTACATTGAAAGTTTGGGAACATTAAAAAGGGCAAGATAAAGAGACGTGAGTAACAAAATGAATGCCTTATAGAAATCATTAAAAGTATGCATTTTGTGCATGTACAACAACAAAATGATAGAGGCAGAGTTGGTGGAACAAAATAGAATAGCAAGTGGAGTGCAGAGAAGAGTGAAGAATAATTAAAGAGACAGAGAATAGCAAAGAGTGGCAGTTGTGGCAGTTATAGTGGGTGGAGTGGAAGGAGAGGTGATAAAGATACATAGAGTGGAGAGAAGGAAATGAGAAAAGAGTTGGGGCGGCCATGGAAGTAAGAAGTATAATAGAGAGGTAAAGTTAGGAGGAAAGTTTATTTTTTAAGAGTGCTCAGTGGTTTAGCTATGGATTCACAGGATTGTATATATATATATATATGTGTGTATGTATAATGTATGAAGTAAATAGTTCTGGTGTGGAAGTGGCAGATTAGGTGGGGTGGTGGTAGCTGCAGGAGGGAGAGTTGGCTAGGTATTTTTTCAGTTCTTTTTTGAAGAGGAGTGAAGATTGGATATGTCGTATGTTAGATGGGAGTTTGTTCCAGGTTTGAGATGTGGAGCATTTATAAAGTAACCTGCCAATGGTTTTGTTGGACTTTTAGGTGTTCAGTAGTGCTTGGTCAGTGCTATGGAAAGATCATGCAGGTTTGTAGAGGGATAGAAGGTTGGACAGGGAGGGACAGTTTTCAGGTTTGTAGAAAAGAGAATGTGCAATTTGTAGCTGTGAAAGTTGAAGTAGTTGTTATTTTTGTCTTCGGAATTGCCAGGATCCAGGAGTTCTAAGGTAAGCTTAACATTTTTATTGTTACTTATTTATAAAATAAGAAAAATGGGAGCAAAGATAAGTAAGCAAGATCAAATCCACGAAAAGGGAACACCTGCATATTTTATGTATTTTAACTATGTGAAAAAATCTAAAATATTTGCATGACTGGTTCCAACTTACTAAGAACTGTTCTGTTGGAGTATTTCCATTAAATGGAACTTGTGATAAGACTAAATTGATGACATTGAAAGGTATTTTGGAAGAAAAGAAAAGCAAACAAAGTGGGGAACAAATGACAGTATTTTATTCTTGGTACCATGAAGCACTTAAAAGGGAAAAGGAGTCAGCATTAAGAGGGTTGCAGGATGTTAATAAGAAATAGTTGCAACAAGTAAAAGAGGTTAAAAAGGCAGTACAGACCAGTAAAAAGGGATCCCTTTATCCTGTCTTAGCAGGTGTGGAACAAACTGAGGATGGCCAAACAGCAGAAACTTCTGAAGAGGATGATTATCCTCCAGTAGCTACTGCACTTCCACCCCATATGCACCAGTACAGATACCTCCTGTAAAAGACTGTTGCTTCTCAGACCCCTACCTTTCGGTCTACTGTCCATTGGATACCCAGTTTCTGTGATACTGGTACATCTCAGACTGGTTCTCCTGTTCAATCTTCATCTTCTGAACAGGCATCTGCAGTCGAGGGGGCTTCTTCTTCCTATCCTTTTCAGATAGCTTCTACTTCCCCAACAGGGGCATTAGTATTTGACACTCCTCTATCTCACCATACATGCTGACATGACAGGGTACAACAGGAGATCACAACCTCTGGAGGGGATCTTATGGCACCTCTCATGGAAATTTTGGGGTCTAGCAATAGGGAATTTGTTCATCAGCCTCGGATGCCTGCTGATTTGCATACTATGTCTAACAATTTTCCAAATATTAGAGAAGATCCATTAAAATTCAAAGAAGAATTAAAATCTGTAATAGAATGTTACAGTCCTACTTTGACAGATTTAAATCAACTGCTGAGACTAGTTACTTCAGATGAAATAAGAAAGCATTTACTGGAAAAGTCTGAGATAACAGATTTCACTCTCACAGGGAATGCATTAACAGATAAACGAGCAACATTGTTAAACAAGATTATGGATATGTGTCAAGTTAGGGCTGACCGGCCTAAAATACAGGCATGTAAACAAAATAAGGGGGAAGCCCCTGCAGACTATTTGAGTTGCCTTAAAACTGTATTTGCTAGACATTCAGGAATACCAGTCCCAGAAGAGCAAGCTGAGCCAGCTATTGCAGCAGCCTTTGTGCAGGGTCTGCAAGCCCCTGTACAAAATCAAATAAAGCAAGTGCTCATAGACTGGCAAGGAAAGGACTTAGAGTCTTTATTAAGTGCTGCAAATCACTGTACAGAGTATCAGGAAGAATGAAGAAAGGATACTGAGGATAAGCTGCTAACTTTACAAATCAGGCAGCTGGAAAACCCAAGGGGTCGAGGCAGAAGCAGGAAAGGGGAAGAGAAATTGCTAGAGGATTTAGGAAAAGTGCTGGTTGAGGGGAACAAGGTGCAGCTGGTTGGCAACAACGAGTTGGCAGTGCCCCTCCAGTTTCATCTAGCACATTTTGCTTCAATTGTGAAGAAGCAGGACATTGGAGAGGGGAATGTACACACAAGCAAATGCAAAGAGTCCAAGATATTTGGACTGAATGGCAACCAAATTATAATACAGTTTTTCCTCCACCACCTGGACTGAATGGCAACCAAATTATGATAATGCAATTTTTCCTCCAGCACCTCCTCAAATTGGAAGGAGTCAGGAAGCTCCATACTGACTAGGTCAAGGAAATAATACAGATGTGAATCTTAACCCTCTACTGCCAATAGATCAAAATGGACCCTACGTTAGGATGAAAATAAATTCAAAGAAAACCCCATTTCTGCTGGATACTGGAGTCACTAGGTCAGTGTTAAAAATTTCTTCAGATAGTCAAATACTAGTATCAGAGCATAAAGTAAAGGCAGTCGGAATAACAAATACTATGGTTATGTATCCTGTTTCAGAACCCAACCCCATTTCTTTAGGTCCTATTGAAGAAACAAAATATTTTCTTTTGAGTTTTACTGCACCAGTAAATCTGCTAGGAAGAGATGTATTATGCAAGCTGGGTTGTACTATTTACTGTACCCCAGAAGGGGGTGTATCTAAATGTTCCAACGAGTCAGAGGGGGAAGTATTGGCAGTTTTAGCAGAAATGCCTGTTGGAAGCATGTAGGCAGATGGAGAGTTACTACAGCAGGTACCTGCCAACTTGTGGGCTAAGCACGCAAATGAAGTAGGTATACTGAAATCAGCAGAACCAGTAAAAATAAAATTAAATCCATTAAAATCTATCCCTAGAGTTCCAAAATATCCACTAAAGCTGGAAGCAGAGCAGGGAATCAAACCTGTAATTCAGTCTCTGATACAGCAAGGAATAATAATACTAGCTAAAAGCCCTTGTAATGCTCTTATTTTTCCAGTGAAAAAGCCAGAGAAGGATACTTATAGATTTGTACAAGACTTAAGGGCTGTAAATAATGCAGTACTACCTACTTTTCCTGTTGTTCTAAACCCAGCAACAATACTGAGTTGCATACCACCTACCACTAATTACGTTTCTGTAATAGATTCATGTTCAGCATTCTTTTCTATACCTATTCACCCTCACAGTCAGTTTCTGTTTGCTTTCACTTATCAGGGACAGCAATATACATGGACATGGTTGCCACAATGATATACGGAATCTCCTTCATTATTTTCTCAAATTCTGAAAAAAGATTTAGAGAATGCTACATTTCCGGGTGGGTCTGTGTTAGTACAATATGTAGATGATTTACTGACAGCATCAAATTCCTTTCAGCAATGTCAACAGGAAAATAATTTTCTTGGGTGGTGAAAGCCAGAGAACCTCATTTGGCTAGGCTTGTATAGGCCCTAGGGCCAATAGCCTAGTACTTACCTATGAACCTATGATACCTTGTATCTTCTGACTATTTTTGCAGAGAAGGGACAAAAAGTGTCTAGAAAAAAACTACAGTTGTGATAATCACAGGTATGTTATCTTGGTCAATTAATATCTCAGGGTAGCAGGCAAGTGTTACCATCTCGCATTGATGCAATATCTGAGGCCCCACATCTGAACACTCAGTGACAGATTAGGTATTTTCTAGGTATGATAGGATACTGCAGATAGTGGATCCCTACCTACACAGAAATTGCCAAACCTTTGACAAATCTTTTAAAGCAGGATACACCAGAGCCTCTCCTTTGGATTAGTGAAGAGGAAACTTCATTTCAGAATTTGAAGCAAGCTTTAGCTACTGCCCCAGCTTTAGGGTTACCAGACTATAATAAACCTTTTATTTTATTCTGTCTTGAAAGAAATGGATTTGCTCAAGGAGTACTTGCACAAAAACATGGAGACAGCTATCGTCCATTAGCTTATTGCAGCACAGCACTTGATTCTGTTGCAAAAGGTTTTCCACCCTGTTTAAGAGCAGTTGCCACTGCTGCCATTCTAGTTAATCTGGCACAATCGTTGGTGCTTGGGCATGATCTCACAGTAGCTGTCCCTCATTCTGTATCATTCCTTTTACTTAAAATAAAAACTCAACCATTCTCAACTGCACGTCTAACTAGATATGAACTTACACTTCTTTCTGATCTGTCTATTTCTCTGATCTGGTGTCCTGTTCTAAATCCTGCATCTCTGTTGGCTACTGCTGAGGATGGTGAAGAGCATGATTTTGTGTGTGTGTGTGTGTGTGTGTGTGTGTGTGTGTGTGTGTGTGTGTGTGTGTGTGTGTGTGTGTGTGTGTGTGTGAGTGTAACTATTTGCTTTCTCCTAGGGAGGGCTTAAAGACACTCCTATACATAATGCTGAACTGAATTTGTACGTAGACGGCTTCTGTGGACAAAATCAAAATAGGGAAGCTGATCTCGGGAATAACCGTCTGCACCAAAGAGACAATATTGTTGCAACAAATATTAGAGGGTGGTCACTCTGCTCAAATAGCTGAGGTAGTGGCTTTGTAAAAAGCTTGTGAATATTTTTACAGATAACCGTTATGCAGGATGGTACATGATTTTGGGCAACTTTGAAAAGAGAGAGGGTTTTTGACCTCTTCAGGGAATCAAGTTAAAAAAATCAGGGTACATCACTGTCAGATCCACTTTTGCTACCTAAGAAGCTGTCTGTAATCAAATGTGCACATCAAAAAGGACTGAATGTCATTACAAAAGGTAACAGTTTAGCAGACAAAGCTGCTAAACAAGCAGTAGTGGATTGTTGCAAAACTACAACGGTTATGATGTTTGATTTTGAAAAGTTGTCAGCTTTTCAAGCTGAAGCATCACAGGGAGAAGTTCTGAGGTAGCTCAAGGATGGATGTAGAAAATCCTCTGATGGCATATGGCGACATCCGGACGGCCAACTGGTGGCACCTGCCTCTTTGCTGCCTTACCTGGTAATGGCATATCATTTACTGGCCCATACAGGTAAGACAGCTTTATTTAATCAAATTACCTGAAGTTGGTAAGCACCTCATGTCTCCTCTTTGATGTACAAAATTGTAGTATATGTTTAGAATATAATGTAAGTAAACATGCCAACACCAAAACTGCATGTTTACCTCCACCCTGGGGCCCTTTTGTTAACATAGAGCTGGATTTCATTCAGATGCCTAAGACTAATAATTTACAGTTTACTTTGGTGGTGGTGGTATGTATGTTCTCAGCATGGGTGGAAGCTTACCCATGTCACAAAGCTGATGCAGTCACAGTTATTAAAAAACTGTTATCTGAATTTATACTGAGATTTGGTATACCATGTACTGTTAATAGTGACCAGGGAACACATTTTAATAATGCATTGCTTAAGGGATTATGAATAATTTTAATACTAAGTTGAGTCTTCACTGCCCCAACCATCCACAGTCATCTGGATTAGTGGAAAGGGTAAATAAGACCCTTAAAAATAAAATTTCAAAGATTTGTGCTGAAACCCACTTAAAGTGGCCCGAAGCTCTTCCCTTAGCATTAATGAATGTGAGGGCCTCACTGAATGGCACCAGGAAGTTGGGTCCATATGAAATATTAATGGGAAAACCCATGGCCCTTCCAGCTACCCCTCCAGTGGGAAATGCTTATTTAA
Source organism: Protopterus annectens (assembly GCF_019279795.1). NCBI lineage: Eukaryota > Metazoa > Chordata > Ceratodontiformes > Protopteridae > Protopterus > Protopterus annectens. The sequence continues at coordinate 1,251,557,416 of NC_056737.1, forward strand.
CTTTGTCAGATGATGCTATGTTTTCTTATTGAAATTCCTTAATGTTTTGCAGCAATATCATCAAACAATAAGAGCAGCATTACCAGAGCCTCCTGACCAACCCTGTCATCAACTACAACACGGTGATTGGGTGTATGTAAAAATTTCCAGAGTAAAAACAGCCTCAGTCCAAGGTGGAAGGGTCCTTTTCAGGACCTATTAACAACCTTGACTGCAGTTCACTGTGAAGGACTACCAATGTGGATCCATTCATCTCATTGCAAGAAGACCATGTGGGGACACCGGAGGAATCATTGCAGCCAACAGAGGGAGATCGAGGTGCGACAGATAAATCATCTGCCCAGTGAGAAGGTCAACTTTAGCAGCAATTCATGATGAATCCAGTGACAACAGGTACTTCTGCTTTATTTCTTTGGGCAGTGCAGTGGTGCAGCGGTTAACGTTGTCGCCTCACAGCAAGAGGTTCTCCGGTTCGATTCTCGGCTGAGGTGCCTTCTGTGTGGAGTTTGCATGTTCTCCCTGTGTTCGCGTGGGTTTCCTCCGGGTACTCCGATTTCCTCCCACATTCCAAAGACATGCATCTGGAGCATTTCTCCCCGGGCCTCTGCTGAAAACAGGCTCTGTGGAACCTAGTCAGACTTTCCCGGTCAACAAATGTTAAATTAATAAAATTAAAATTTCAGATGCTGTTTACTTCTATAAACTGGTCAAGAGAAAATAGTTTCTTGCTGGTCCTTTGGCAATATGCCAAAAATTTAAACAAAACAAACTGCTGGATATATTCGCATATACCTCATCATTCTAAGGCAGGGATTCCTATGATTCCCATCCCTGCATCACAGGTATTACTTGAAAAGGACCTTAATGACATCACCTTAACCTGGCATAAAGTAACTGATTTTTTAACAGTTGTGTCTCTTTAACTTGTGACCACACATCATGGGGACACATGTTATGCCAGAAATGGGAATGTACAAGTAGGAAAAAGCAAATGTAATGACACCAGGCATGAAAATGTGTTAGACTCTTTGCACTTAAAAAGCTATGACTGGGGGTGTGGCATGGGCATAAGTGACCTTTACTACATCTGTGGTGATCGTGCATTCCCCTGGTTGCTTACAAACTGGTCTGTATGTTGGTTTGTAGGCTATATTACTCCTGCTATTCAGCATTTCGAACAGCCACCAGCAGGTAGACTGAGAAATAAGCGAGCAATCCACTGGGCAGAGCAAGTATTTTCAATTTTTAATCCTGGGTATGGAGTGAAAAGGACAATGCTTGAAATCATCATGCTTGATCAAATTCTACAGGAGGTGACCAGCAAAACTTCACATCACATCAGGATGGTAAATTGAGAAATGACTGAAATGTGAACTGTGGTGTTGCAAAAGGGGGTCATGTGCCGTCATAGGGAGTCGTTGCTGTTCATATATTAGTGACTATTATGATGAACAGGAAAAACTGGATAATTTCATGGAGCAAAGGGCCAGAGATTTGGACAGAACATCAAAACAATGGATTCTTTTTGCATGGTTGGGCAGTATTTTTGGTAACCTGGGAACTAGCATAATCCAGGGTATTGTCATTGTACCTTTTATTATATTTGTGATCATTTTGATATTTTCTATTCTAAAGGCTGTGATTACAAGATGTTTAACCTCACCTGCACATGAAATGTCACTGCATGCACCAATCAATGACAGTTCGATTTTAACAGAAAATTATGATGAAAACTAGGATGCAGAGGCATAGTTTATCAAGTTAAGAAAAATAAAAATAAAATTACATGTATGGTATAACACTGATAGTGCCAAAGGGAGGAAAGTGTTATGGGACAAGATCAGCTTATTAAAATGTATATAAATTTCAGTTTCATTAATGATGCTATAATATGTTTGTTAAAAAGCAAACATAATTTGTATGCAGGGCTGGGAAAAATACAGCTTCATAAGCTAGAGTTAGTGGCTGTGTCTTAAATGCATTTTTTTAAATATGTAACAAGGAAAAAGTAAGTGCATGAAGTCAAGGCATATTAGCTACTGTAAAAGGAATGTGTTAGCCTGACTCCTCCAGGCTAGGAGTGTGTTGTTGCTAGGGAAGGTTTGAAACATCCAAGGTCAGAAACAAGACCCCTTGAGAGCAGATGGGTCATGTATAGGAAGGTGTTCATGTGAAGTCCAAGGGAAAAATCATGAGGGATGAGGACATTTGCAAAGTTTTCTATTATGCAGAGTCATTGTAATGTAAGAAAGCTGCATGAAAAGTTTGATAAGAAAAATGTATAAAAATACAGTTCATCTCTGTCAAGTGAGACTGATTAACCAACTGCTATGAAGATGGTCTCCCGGTGCTGTAAATAGAATTTCTGTTTGCACATCCTGAAGTGTTCTTCTTGACGGAAGGCATATAAGGCAAATTCTTAATGTTATTTATTTATGACTTTAATACTAATATGATTGTTTCATATGATCTATTTTGGGAGATCCAAGATAAGATATTTTCAAGGAATGGAATGTTGTTGCCAGGGGGTATGTAGATAGACACCATTATGGGCAGTTTTTTTATGAGGGTTGAGATGATAGTTAAGAAAGATAAGTTCTGCTGGGAAGAAGTCTGGGAGTGGTAAGGAGAGGGAGAAGAGGTTAAGTTGTTCTGAGTATAGGATGGCAACACCTCCCTCTTTTTTAGAAAGTGTATCTTGCCAGAAGATGTTATATCCTGGAGGTAGAATTTCAGAATTTGTAATATATTGTTTTAGCCAAGTTTCTGAGAGAGTTAAGATGTGGGGAGAGTAGTGGGCAATCCAAGCATGAAATTCTGTTTTTGTTTGGAAAACTTTGTAGGTTTATGGAACAGAGTGATAGGTATTTAGGTGGAGAGGTGAGGGGCTGGTACCTTGTGGGGTTGGCAGTACTGGTAGTGACGGTGGGAGGGTATAGACTGGAATTGGGGTGGATGTCCCTATCTAGTAAAAGTGCAGTATGAAATAGTGCTAGTTTGGTGAAAAAAGTAATGTAGTAGGCAGTGGATTTGAGTCTATGTTTGGGACAGTAGAGAGGAATGTTGAAATGTTTTAGTTTATGAAGATAAATGTAGGAGAAATTAAGAGGGAGGAGGAGACAAGGAAATATGGAGTTAAATAGTTGGGCAATACATTGTGGGTAAGAGTGGGTGATGTTAGAGGGTATAATAGATAGTGTGATAGAATGAACCCCCAGAGAGGAAAATATGGATGGGTGTTAAGAGAAGGTAAATAGCATGCTGCTATCTTGTATGGGTGACTTCTAAGTGATGTTGAAAATGAAATTAATAGAGTGGTAGATTTTAAGGGCTAAATGGGGATGTAGTAGATAGTAAGGACAAAAAGAGTAGATGTGATGAATGAGACAGTAGATATGAAAGTGATTGGTATGAAGGTGTATATACTGAATTTAGCTAGAAGATGGTGTAGACAAGCAAGAATATCTTAACCAGAGTATTCAGAGGGGAAAGCTGAATTGTTCTACTATGACTGGGTAGAAATAGAAGGGTGAGATGTGAGGAAAGAGGATAGGATTTAGGAAGTGGAAGAGCATGTGCAGATGGTGTTGAGGCATGTAATTATTGGATAATGGGAGGATGAATGTAGGGTCTTGTAAAGGACTACCTATAAAATCAGAGTATGCAGGGGTGGGTGGGAATTGGGGACAGGGTAGGGATGCAGAGTGAGCCCACAGGGTGAATGGAGTGGGATAAGCCAGGCAAGGTATGTGCAATCAAAAAATAAACTATCAATTGCTCTGAAGTCACATCTATAATGTTAGTCCATTTTTGTTACTAATGCTTTTTTTCCTTAAAAAGTAGTTAGAGCCCTTGTAATTTTACCAGTTAGATGTCCTAAGAAATTACTTTGTCTAAGGGCTGTGAGTGGGTGAGTCAGCTATTGTTGTCTCACAGACAGACTGGGAGGGTAGTGGGGATACATCACATAGAAGAAGGGAAAAAACAGACGGGTAACTGTTTCTTTAGAGACTGAAAGGGCTACAATTACAGTTTTGTGTGGAGTGTTTTACAGACTTTAATGGTGGAAACCAGAATGTTTCTGTCGGGGGGGGACTAAAATGTCTGAGGGCTGTAAGTGATTGAGTCAACTAATGTTGACTAACAGACAGACTGGCAGGGTAGTGGGGATATATTACATACAAAAAAAACAAAAAAACAGGTGCTTTGTTAATGACCCGAGAGACAGCATGGGGTATAGCATTGATTGTGGGACTTTTGATAAGTGAAGCAAAGATTGATGAGGTATCCCCTATTTGAACTTTGAATTGACTGCACTGCATGGAACTTATTTGTGCCCTAAGTAAATAATGTAAGATGAGTGAGTGGTTAGCTAGACTGAAGGCCTTTGCTAGATTGACAAATATGGTTCCAGTTAATAGGCCTTTGTCCACCTTCTGAAGTATATGATCCATCAGGGTACAAAGTGTAATCACAGTGCTTCTACAAAACCACAACCCATGTTGATGCTGAGAAAGAATTTGGTAAGACTGGATGTATTCTGATAGGTGGAAAATAGGTCCTCAAGTATTTTGCCCTGGATACCTAAGACTGGATGTATTCTGATAGGTGGAAAATAGGTCCTCAAGTATTTTGCCCTGGATACCTTAATATGTAATTATTCTGAAGTAATTTACACCTTACAATTGACTAGTTATCTTGGGGGATTGGTATAACTATTGCTTTTCTTCATTTTTAGGCATGATATTGTTAGTGTGACTCTGAATTTGGTCTTTGCCTAGTATGATGAACCATGGGTGAAGAGTGTCAGCCCCTACTGGGGCATCAGAGGGTATCTGAGCTAACAGTTTTCCTATATCTTTTGTAGATATAGTTTTGAAGTAGAAATGAGGTATATTTAATGGTAGGTCAACAGCATGACTGTTGTCACTTTGTGTGTTGCCATGGCTGTGGGAGTTAGTGAAGCTTGAAGCAAACAGGGAATGAGCAGGGGAACAAAGAGAATTTATTAACGAAGATGAGAAGAGAGTAGAGTCCCATCTTTTCCCCTAAGAGTCTGAAAAGAGCAAATATTTCATCATGTCATATGGAGGATATTTTCCCAATGAGCACAGGCTTTATCTCCTACTTTATAAAGTGATTTTAGTTTTTTTGTAAACCATAGGTTTTAGGCAGCATTTCATAGACCAGTTACTTTAGGGAAATCTGTGTTCTGTAGTGAGAACAAATTTTTTCAAATTGTATTGGCTGTATCAGATGGGTCTTGTATACAAACTATGTGGGCCCATTGTGCTAAGATAGTTAATTCTGTAGACCCTTCTGTTGTTAACTAGAAGATAATGAGTGTGGGAGGTGAATTATTCTTTTTTATATTTAGTGAAAAGTGTATTGGGCAGTCATCACTGATGATGGTACAAAGAATGTTAATATTTGAGATGATACTGAGAGGTATGGTCATTAACTGCAGTGGTTAAGGTTAACAGAGAGGACTTCCTGGACCACATTGAGTTTTACAGAGAGTGGTGAGGGTAAGTTTGATTTGGGATGAGTAATACTAAGAGGTAAAGCAGATAAGCAGAGATTGCTTTCATTTTTACTGATATTTGGAGAGTTATTCAAAAAGGATTTTTATCATTAAGAAGTAATGTTTAAGTAGATTTTTAGTAAGTGTTGTACTGCTATGAAATGTGTGGGGAAGGTTGAAACCCTGCTGTTCTGTCAGAGGTAGGTAATAAAAAAGCTAGGTTTTAGTTTTGGGAAGTTAATTGGAAAGCTCTTTCAACTGTTTTACTGGAAGGAGTTTAGGAGATATTATGGCAGAGGGTTCTTTTGTCCCCATGAGCTGGTGGAGTAAAACAGCTGAAGCAGTTAAAGAAAGAGAAGAACATCTCGCTTCCTGTGCGAGCTGAGAGTTAGTTGGGAAATCAGCTATGCTATAGTGCTGAAGGAGTTAAAAAATGAACTTCTGCTTCCACAGAGAGTTGAGAGAGTAAGATGTGTATTAAAATACTTAATCAGAATAGTGATGAGATGAGTTATGAAACTTAAGGGCTGGAAATATACAAAAGTATATGGGAGGTAACCTGTTACTGTTGTTATCTTAGGCCTGGGGATAGAGGGTGGGAGGAGCTGAGGTATCAAGGAAATAATGTGGGAGATGGATTGTTTATATTGATTCTATGGCCTGGAGCAAAGATAAAATGATATAAGGGAAGTAATGAGGTAAAAGGGCATTTTATAGACAGCATGAAATTGTGAGTGAATACCTTGTGGGTTTAATAAAATAATGTTGGGGGGGGAAGGGGGTAGGGAAGGAAAGCATATCTGTGTCCGAGTAGAGCAGGGCACTCCCACCCCAAGGATCCTTGAAAAACAGGAACTTTTTTCTCAAACGAATTCTCAACAGAAGCAGTAGAAAGGTAAGCCTAGAAACTATAACTAAAAGTATGTGTAGTATGGATTCAGCCACAATTAGCTTGCCAAACCACATTACAATGTGGATTAGTTTGATAGAAATTTATGTTTATGATAATGGCATGGTCTGCAGGATTTGTATCTGAAATGGTAGCCAAGACTTTTCCCGAGGGCAGAAGTAACCAAGGATGTTATGTTTATATAGTATACCTATTTTTAGAAACAATTTTATTCTATACAATTTGCCAAATGAACACAAAGACCTAAAAGTTATTTCTATATAAAGTTATATAAAAAGTTTTGATACTATTACTGCCATTACTATATTTATCATCATTTGTTTTACTTTTCTGGAGCAGGCACTGATCTTCTAAGGTTTGCAATTTTACATTGTTTTTATCCTTTTACTCTTATTACAATTGGTTTTAGTTTAAATCTGTTTTGCTTTATGTTTGTTGTATTTTAATTGTTTTTATCTTGGAGTTTTAAAGCTAAGTTAAGACATATTTATTTTCTGTTTATCCTCTGACTGCAGAGAAATTAAGGCTAAGTGATCATGGGAGGTGCTGAGAAGTAGCTAAAAAGGAAAAGGCTTTAATCCATTGTATCTGTCACTCTTCTGCTGTTATGAAAATATTTTGGAATTCTAGTTTTAACATTTGCAATTTTGCATGTTTTATTCTTTTACTTATATTAATTACAGTTTGTTTTTAGCTGAAAATGTTCTTGATTTAAATCTATTGCGCCTTACATTTTTTTTTTTATTTTGGAGTTTTAAAAGTTAGTATTCAGGGCAAGTTAGAAAATATTTCTTTTTCCTTCTCTGCTCTTACTGCAGAGTGAACAAGGCCATACGATCTGTCGGAAGAGCTCAGAAGTTGTACTTATTATTTAAGGTAAGCAGAGGAGAAAACTAGTTTAATCTTTTAGAGCTACAACTGAATTGCTGCTGCTGATAGACTGTTTGCCATTTACCCATTTTCTATAGTGCTGTTAAACTCGGTGGTTCTTGAGTGCTCCTCCCCCTTATGTACATTTGACATGCCCCTCCCCTTGTATACATTTGACTTTGGAAGCTCCTCCCAATCTCATCCTGTCTGCCATCCCTCTCAACTGTCCAGAGTTTTGCAGAATGTCCAGATTTTTGGCTAATATTTTCGGTTTGTTCCTCATAAAATCTGTGGCTTTTTGGCAAATTATTGAGGACTGAAGTCATTAAATAATGACAGCCATTTGTATTCCAGATTTCATATCCTTCAGAAAATGCATGGTGACATAAATCTTGTTATTCTAACAAATTTCTAAGAGTAATATTTAAAATCTGTCCATATTTTTCAGACTTTGCCCCCCCCCCCATTATCTAAGGCTTTGTCCTGATTTCTTGCTCTCGGTGGTTGAGAAATATGCAGTCTGCTTATACTAGTGAGAATATTAGAAACATCAGTTACTCTTTCATATCTTCCCTCTGTTTAGTTCACACTGCCATGCAATATAACAGAACTAAATAGGATAAATTACTCTGCAGCTAAATTAATAACAGACAAAGCCTTACCACAAAAACACAGTAAGGGAAAGGAAGGGGAGACATGAAATGCCATCATGGAAGTATCAAGTAGAGAAAACTATAAAGCAATTCAGGCAAGAAGTGTTACTGTTAGAAAAGTATAGAAGAGGAAACAGATCAATAAAAATAATTAAAAAGGCAGATGTGATAAAAGCAATGCACAGTATAAGAAGAGATCAGGATCTATCGTGCACTATTGCAAATAATAAACTAAAAATATCAGTAAGGGCAGAAAAACTTAGAAGATATGCAGATAAAAATAAAAAAGGGTCCAGGATGTTTTGATATGGGTCTATTTTACCCCAGACGATTTGACCCCAGCATTAACAAATTCCAAAACTATATCTGTAAAACTTTAAATTTACAGATCTAACATTAGTACAGTAGGTTCATAGGTTAGTACTAGGCTAGCTGCTCTTGCAAGTCATTGTAAGCCTAGCCAAGTGAGACTCAAAGCCTGCACCTTCTGTTTGTAAGGCAACCACCTTAACCATTAGGCCACCCTCCTAACCCTAATATATAAAAACCAGAACAACGTTTACAGAATAAAACAACCATTAAAAACTTTATATATGCTATGTATGGTTGATTTTAACTGCTTTTTAGATCTGATGAAGAACTAATGCTTGAAAGTGCTTATCTGTGTGTTAAAGTTTTAACCAGTCATGGTGGCGCTGGTGAGTTTTCTTTTTATCCTGTATGGTATATTTTACCAATGTGGACTTTTACTTCTTCCTTGGCTGCTTTGGATTTTTATTGCAAAAAAATGCATAAAATAACAATTCTTACTTCACACAAAATAACCTCCTGTCTTCATCTCGACATGGCTTCTGTCCCCACTACAGTACTTCTACCACTTTACTTATGTTCAGCAATATAGTAAACACAAACAGGAATGATAGAAACTTAGTATCTGTCCTCTTCCATATGAATGACGGAAACCTATTGATTGCCTTCTTCCATGATTTATCCAAGGCCTTTGACATACTCTCTCACTTTATTCAACTGTTTTACACAAACTTCACAACCTAGGATTCGACACCACTACAGTATCATGGTTGAGTAGCAACCTCCACAATAGAGATCGACCTGTCAAATGGCAAAAAGACATCACTCCCCCCTTCCCAGTCAATGTATGACAAGGATAAGTCCTGGGACCTATTCACTTCAACATTTTCATCAATGACCTACATAAAGCCAGTAAAATGGCATCCATAGTACAGTGTGCAGGTGATGCCATGGTTATCTGCATCACAAAAAAATCAAGAAACTACAAGAACTTACCCAGGAGTCTGTCTTCTTTATAGATACCTGGCTGACATCTGCCCAGCTATTCCTAAAACCAAGCAAGTCCAAAATAATCCAATTTACTCCCAAACAGCTTACAACCGACAAAATCTCCTTTTCATTTACATCATCCAACAAAACAAAAATTGAACTAGTGACACCTACTAAATTACTAAGGATCTCTGTAAATGAGAACCTAAAATCTAACCCACACATCCAAAATATAGTTAATAAACTACACCAAAAACTACATTCTCTCTATAGAGCCAAATTCTTCCTCTCAAGACACTGTAAGAAAACACATTGTCTCTTCTCTCCTCTTACTTTGTCTAACAGATTTTGCACCCATCCATAACAACATCCAAGTGACCTTGCTAAACAAACTTGACCAATGTTACTACAAAATAGCGCTATTCACTGCCAGCCTTCCATATAGAACCCATCACTGTGCCACCCTAAGAGAATTACAGTGGCAAGAATTTCCACATTATCTTACCTACTCACAACTTCCATAATCTGTAACATTGTTTATAAACCTAACAACTGCCTATCCATCTATAACCTCAAGCAAATATGTAACAGAACATTACTGGGCAAAACAGAACCAATCTGTGAATGCGCTGTTATCTGATCTGATAACTTTAAGTTTAGACAGTTATGTCTTATTTACTATAAACTGCTTTGTTTATCCTTGCTAACTACCCATCTAACAAAGTATGAAGCTAATGTATTAGACAGTTTCTAAGCTGCTAATACCCTTGTGCCTTATGTATATTATGAATACATCTAGGCTAGACTATGGTAACTTCATAAGGGTATGCAAAATCTGACAGAGACCCTTTTGCAGTTAGCATCACACATTTGTATTATCTATCTTCTGTAAAGAATTTACTTGTTTTAGTTGACAGTGGTAGAATGCTAATTACAACTGACCAATTTCAGGGTTAACCAGGGTTGCAGAGATACAAACCATAACAGAATACATTTTAAGAGACACCACCTTAAAAGAAAACAACAAATACTTATACATAGGACTGTACATATACAGTTGCATGCAATAGAGAAATGTAGTTATGCAGACAAAGATTCATTTACACATTACAACTCATTCTGTTATGTAGGTATATATATTATATGCAACATTCCTGTACTGGTCTGTGCAGCTTTTCTTTCCAGGTCATTTCAGTCCAGCAACAGCCAATGAAGTGAACAAAGAAATAAACAAACAACTTCTTCTTATAGTTTATTTCAACACCATCTGTCCGTTTAGAGTTAGCTAACTGCAGATCAAAGAGCTGTTTTAATAACGACAGTCTGCACCTTAACCTTGCAAATGTTTTTCAAGCAACAGCTTTAGTAAACACTTTTGCTGTGTCTCTGCAACCCCAATGATATGCCATGCCTTCAAATAAAGAAATAAAAAAATCCAGATATCTACATTAAGTTATGTAAAAAACAATAATTTTGCAGCAAGCCCCAAATTGAAACATAAATTTGACATAACTGGAATGTACGTTGCAAAGTGACAGAATCTGCTACAATCATGCAATATCAAAAAACAGTGCCCAGCCCATAACATTTCCATCAAAGGGGGACTCTTGGCAGTGAATCTCTTGATCTTTTTCAAGATATCTACTTCTGAAAAGTTTTTGCCTTTTTTCATACCATCAGCTCAGCACTAAAATAAGATGTACTACAATTACTAGTAGTTGCACATTTGAAGGAGGTCCACCAGACCACAAACATGTAAACAACAGGTTGTACAGAGAAGACACATTCCCTTAGTCACATTTAATTTGGAGTCGAGTACACTACTCTGGTGCAAACTAAATTGGCTTTACATTTTTTGGGAGCACCATTAGCATGGAAATTAAATGTGTTGTATATATAGGGGTGGGAGTAGAGAGGTATGCGGGACAGTGGACAGACAGACTATGATGAATTATCCAATAGCTTTTTTTTTTTTATACTTATCATACCATACTGATATGTTACCAATAAGTGTAAATCCATAAGAACTGCAGAAGGAGTCATTACTGGGCACATCACGTGTTGCGAAGAGCACTTCTGGCTAACACCAAAGACTGAAACAATACAAATTTCATCAGCTTCAATCGCACTTTGATTTATTCCCATCATGGTATTAGAAACCCAAAAGACTTGGAGAAATTAAAGAATAAGAAATATTCACAGGCAACCACATTTCAGCATAGCATGTAACCTCACACATTTCAAAAACATTCCTTTATCTACCATCTAAAACAATGTAAATGAAATGCTCTAAAATACATTCCACTACATGATGTAGTAGCGCTTTTTAATTCTACTTTCTTGAACATCCTAAATGAACTTGCTTCACTCAGAAAAAAAGAGAGTTAGGGCCATATCTGCCCCTGGTTGTCTCAAAATACACAACACCTTATGAGACTTAGAGGCAGACCTTAGAATACATGATTATCCAATAAAGCATTAACATATGTCCAAAAATTCAGTGAACTCAGAAACCAAGCCAATACTAAAATTAAGTTAGATAAAAACACACTATACTGACCTGCAACATAAAAGTGCAAAAATCCTAAAACATTCTGGTCCTCTCTAAATCAGCAACTCAGTCCTGGCCACACTACTCAATCCTCTCTTACACTTGGCACTAACAACAACTCTACCAGCTGTGCTGATGTTTTCAGTTTTCCTGAAATTCAGTGTGTCATCACAACTACAAAACTCCCCCCTAATACAACAACCAGACAACAGTACCACCTAACATCTTTCTTCATGACTTTTCCTTCCAACCAGTCAACAATACTTACATAAAAAACTTACTTAAACGATTGCTTACATAAGTCAAAACCCTCATCCTTAGTCCCTGAAAGCATCCCTAGCACATATTTTAAGATGGCTAAAGAAGCAATAAACTGAACTATCTCAGTTCTAATAAATCACAATTCGTACTTTACACAAAATAACCTCCTCTCTTCATCTCAGCATAGCCTCTGTCCCCACCACAGTACCTCCACCACTTTAGTTAGGTTCACCAATACAGTAAACAAACAGGAATGACAGAAACTTAGTACCTGTCATCTTCCATATGACTGACAGAAACCTATTGTCTGCCCTCTTCCATGATTTATCCAAGGCCTTTGACACAGCCTCTCACTCTGTTCTGTTCTTTTCCACAAACTTCATAACCTAGGATTCAACACCACTGCTATGGCATGGTTGCGTAGCTACCTCCAAAACATAGCTCAGCCTGTCAAGTGGCAAAAAGACATTTCATCCTTCCGCCCTTCCCAGTCAATGTATGATAAAAATAAGTCTTGTGACCTATTCTCTTTAACATTTTCATCAATGACCTACAGAATGCCAGTAACTGTTAGTACCTGTATCACGAAAAAGCTTCAATAAACAATAAGAACTTACCCAGGAGTCCTTCTCATCTGTAGAAACCTGGCTGACATCTGCCCAGCTATTCCTAAACAGATGTAAATGCAAAATAATCCTATTTACTCCCAAACAGATTAGAACTGACAAAATCTCCTTTTCATTTACCTCATCCAACAAAACAAAAATTGAAATAGTGACACATGCTAAATTGCTAAGAATCTCTGTAAATGAGAACCTAAAATCTGGCTAAAACATCCAAAATATGGTGAAAAAATTACACCAATAACTACATTCTCTCTGTAGAGCCAACTCTTCTTCTGAGACAATGCACGAAAACGCATTGTCTCTTCTCTCCTCTTGCCTAGTCTAACATATTCTGCACCCATCCTTAACAACATCCCATTGACCTTACTAAACAAACTTGACCAATGTTACTACAAAAAAGGACTATTCACTGCCAACCTTCCATATAGAACCCATCACTGTGCCCCCGGAATTACAGTGGCTACAATTTCCACATTGTCTTACATAGTGACAACTTCCATAAATACATAAGATTGTTTATAAGCCTAACAACTGTCTATCCATCTATACTCTCAAGCAAATATGTAACACTTACAGGCCACTACGTTCATCAGACGAAGACCTATTACATGTATCCAAACCCAGCAATTCTGCTGGCAAATCTCTACCCTCCCACCACCTTGCTAAATCCTGGAAATCTACTGCACTAGTAATACAACAAGAACATTACTTAAAGTCATTTAAAACTCAACTAAAGTCCTACATACTCAGTTGTCAGCTCTATACAAGTGCTGTTCCTGGATAATCTCCAAACCCTTACTGTCACCATTATTTTATGTAACTGGCCATAATACAGCTATCTCACATTTCCGGACTATTATCTATCCCACTCCACTGCTACCTCTATCTCTGTTCTACCTGGACCTCCTCAGTTCTCCTTCATAAGTTGTAACCATCTTCTTCATATAATTACTTCACTGTCTCCTACACAATATCTATTTTCAGCTAATTTCATTTGACAGTGACTACACTCATGAGATTAGCTAATATTTTACTGTATTCTTGTTTAAACTGTCATATTTTCAATGTGTCTTTTCATAATACTCTGTGTTCATTCATTTGCTATTCTGTGTATGTACATTTATTATTATATGTATGTACATTTATTATTTTTTGATTAACTGTCATATCATTACTTGTCTAAGAATGTATGTAAATCCTGTTTAAATGCCTTCTATTCATTCTATAAAATGGAGCATTTCTCCCCTGGCCTTTGCTGAAAATGAGACTTGTGTTCAGTTGGACTTTTCCAGTACACAAAAGCAATAAATAAATAAATAAACAAAAAAATGTTTTCTCCCTAAGAAGTACCCAGAGAACAGCTATCATACAAAGGAGACCTCCATAAATACACCTGCTGGAGAATGAGACTACTTCCGACTAGGCCCAACATTATGGAATAGAATCTCACTTCAAATAAGTGGCCTTTAGTCTTTCACTGAGTTCAAAAAGGCCTTCTTTGAACACTCACATGAGGAACCCGAGTATTAAGTGTTTTAGAGACAATGATTAACCTTACCATTTGCTATCAAACAGCATGATTTCTGCACCACGTTCCTGAAATGCTGAAAATGGACTTTTATATATATATATATATATATATATATATATATATATATATATATATATATATATATATAGATAGATAGATAGATAGATATAAATCCTAAATATTGTAAAAGACTTTGGTTTTACACTTATTTTTCATTCTGCAATGTTTCTCTGTATATAAGATTCGGTAACAGGTGTACTTTTGGTTCCAAGACCCTTTAAGAAACATTTGATTTTCAGTTTTAAGAAACATTTGATTTCAATTTGTTCTTATGTATTTCGTGCATCTTGAATTACTCATGTTATTCTCTTTCACTTCAGCACTTTTTGGTCATGGCTGGAAGGACTCTGGACAAGCCTGCCTACCCACTTACCAAAGAGTAAATAAAATTTGCCACGGTACACAAACTGTCAGGTGGTTACTCCTCAAGCGAGCATATGACACAGTCATAATAAACATGAGTGTACATGAACTGAGACATACCTGTCTGGACTACGTGAAGAGAGACATGATGCTGCTCTCAGAATATCAGTCTGAGTTTGGTATGAAACTACCCTTGAGCAAAACCCTACTATCACCAAGACTGATTCCACACTATAAATAAAAGATTACTGCCTTGTACAACTGGCTTAGCTTCTGGTGTCATTCAAAGAGGGTATAATATATATCCGTCTAGAAAGAGATAGTCCTAACTGCTATGCCACTGGTGGCACGTACCTCTCTCCCCAACATACCTCTCAACCTGCAAACGTCAAAAATCTGGACAAAGGCCCTCTAAAAGTAGGTACAACTGGTCAAAATCTGGACATTGATTAACATAAAATTTGCATTCATAATTATGTAACCCCCAAAAACTCTGATGGAATTGTGGGATACCAAGTGAAGCTGTTAGTAAGTTGTTCAACAGTATGAGCAGTAGTGTCCCAAACATAGCACTAAACCCATCAGGGACACATTTCATTGGAATCAGGGATGAATTCAGAAATTATTAGGGACAACCAGGGGCACTCTTAAAATACCAGTAGTATCAACTTCAGATATTGACAGAATAAGAGAATGTGAATTAATATACATATTAATATGCATTTTTCTGAAGTAAAAAAAGTCAGTAACTCTAATTATTGTAATTATTTCGAAAGTGTAATTCACTAAACTTTCTCCAAAAGATATCAACTTTAGGAGGGAATAAAAGGGACAGACCTATAATTTGAGTCAAAATCAGCATACCTCAACAGTCCAGATTTTCACAGAATGTCCAGAGTTTTGCCTCATAATATTGGTCTGTTCCTCTTAAAATTTGTGCTTTTCTGGCAAATCACAAAGGACTTGAAATTCCTAAATAATGACATCCATTTCAGTTTTAGACTTCGTACCCTGAAAGAAATGTATGCTGACACAAATCCTTTTATTTTAGCAACTTTGTAAGATTATAAGAGCAGTCTTTAAAATCTGTCCTTATTTTTGGTCCTTTGTTCCTCATTATTTTAGATTTTGCTGAGATTTCTTGCTCTAAAAAGTCAAGAAGAATGCATGTCATATCTTCAAAAATTTACACTAATTTAAAAAGTACATGCCCCTGATACAAGAAAATACTTAATAAATAAAAGATATAGGGGCAAGCCATACAAAATTTCATACTGCCACAATGGCAATCATTTCCAATCTGCAAAAGAGGAAAGGCAATATAATTCACACAAAAGGCCTTGCAGGTTCTACTGTAACCACTTACAGAACATTATTGGGCAAAACTGAACCAATCTGTGAGTGCGCTGTTATCTGATCTGATAACTTTAAGTGACAGTTATGTCTTATTACTATACACTGTTTTGTTTATCCTTGCTAACTACCCATCTAACATAAAGTATGAAGCTAATGTATTAGACAATTTCTAAGCTGCTAATACCGTTGTGCCTTATGTATATTATGAATACTTCCAGGCTAGACTATGGTAACTTCATAATTGTATGCAAACCTTGAAAGAGACCCTTTTGCAGTTAGCATCACACATTTGTGTTATCTACCTTCTGTACAGAATTTACTTGTCTTAGATTACCATGGTAGAACCCTAATTACAACTGACCAGTTTCAGGGTTAACCCGGGTTGCAGAGATACAAACCATAACAGAATACATTTTAAGAGACACCACCTTAAAATAAAACAACAAATACTTATACATAGAACTGTACACATACAGTTGCAGGCAATAGGGAAATGTAGATATGCAGACAAAGATTCATTTAAACATTAGAACTCATCATGTTTTATATATATATATATATATATATATATATATATATATATATATATATATATTATCCAACATTCCTGTGCTGGTCTGTGCAGCTTTTCTTCCCAGGTCATGTCAGTCCAGCAACAGCCAATGAGGTCAACCAAGAAATGAAAAACAAACAACTTCTTCTTATAGTAAATTTCAACACCATCTGTCCGTTTAGAGTTAGCTAACTGCAGATCAAAGACCTGTTTTAATAACAACAGTCTTCACCTTCCCCTTGCAAATGTTTTTCAAGCAATAGATTTAGTAAACAATTTTCCTATGTCTTTGCAACCCCAATGATATGCCATGCCTTCAAATAAAGAAATAAAAAATCCAGATATCTACATTGAATAATGTAACAAACAATCATTTTGCAGCAAGCCCCAAATTCAAAGATAAATCTGACATAACTGGAACTTATGTTGCACAGTGACAGAATCTGTTACAATCATGCAATATCAAAGCTCCATAACAGTCCCCAGCCCATAACATTTCCATCAAAGGGGGACTCTTGGCAGTGCCTCTCTTGGTCTTTTTCAAGATATCTACTTCTGAAAAGTTATTGTCTTTCTTCATACCATCAGCTCAGCACTAAAATAAGATCTACTACAATTACTAGTAGTAGCACATTTGAAGAAGGTCCACCAGACCACAAACATGTAAACAACAGGTTGTACAGGGAAGACACATTCCCTTATTCACATTTAATTTGGCGCCAAGTACACTACTCTGGTGCAAACTAAATTGGCTTTACATTCTTTGGTAGCAACATTAGCATGTAAATTAAACTTGTTGTATGTATAGGAGTGGGAGTAGAGAGGTATGCTTGACACTGGACAGTGGACAGACAGGCTATGATGTAGTATTTATCATATCGAACTTAGATATGTTACTATTAAGTGTAACTCCATACGAACTGCAGAAGGAGTCATTACTTGGCACACCACAGGTGCTGCGAAGAGTACTTCTAGCTAACATCAAAGATTGAAACAATACTAACTTCATGAGCTTCAATTACACTTTGACTTAGGAATGGGGGTCCATTCCCATCATGGTATTAGAAACCCAAAAGACGTGGAGAAATTAAAGAGTAAGAAAGCAAACTAATACTCACAGGCAACCACATTTCAGCATAGCATGTAACCTCACACATTTCAAAAACATTCCTTTATCTACCATCTAAAACTATGTAAATGAAATGTTCTAAAATACACTCCACTACATGATGTAGTATCTCTTTTTAATTCTACTTTCTTGAACATCCTAAATGAACTTGCTTCACTCAGAAAAAAGAGACATTCTCCAGAGAGGTCTCATAGAAATGGATAACTGGTGCCAGAGCCATGGCCTTAAGCTAAATGCCAAAAAATGTATAGTCATACCCTTTGGGAAAAACAAGGTAACCCCTAATTACCACATAGGTGGTAATCCATTAAACACGGAAGAAGTTATCAGGGACCTGGGGACCCAAGTTGACAGTAACCTCTCTTTTGACACTCACATTGCCAAAGTGGTTAGGAAGACCTTCTACATTGCCCACCTGATCATGAAGGGATTCACATCCAGATCAGGAGAGGTCATTGTACCCCTGTACTCTTCACTTATCAGACCAATGATTGAGTACAATGCCCCATTCAGAATGTACCTTACCCGACACCTGCAGCAGTTGGAAAGACCCCAAAAGTTCCTCACCAAAAGGATAAAGGGGCTCAAACATATGTCATACGCTGCCCGACTGAAGAAACTCCAGCTCTATTCAGTCGCATACCGTCTGCTCAGAGGTGATCTGTGCCTGACATACAAGGCCATGTCCAACCCGAATTAATGGACATGCTCCACCTCAAAAATCCAAATCCACCAGAGCCACGAGAGCAAGAGACTTAAACCTCAACACGGATATAAATAGGACGTGCTGGAGGGACAGATTCATCACCCAGAGACTCCCTACACTATGGAACAGAATCCCAGTCCATGTGAGGCAGAGCCCCTCACTGACTCTGTTCAAGAGAAATCTTGACGAGTGGATGGGAGATCGTGAGTTTACCCGGAATCATCTCTGTGTCACTGCTGGACAGAGGCACAGCAAACTAATGGGTATAGTATTCTCATCCTAAAGGGTGGTGAAAGCCACACACACTCTGGCTAGGCTTATAAATGCCCTAGGGCAGACAGCCTAGTATGAACCTATGAGAGTTAGGGCCATATCTGCCCCTGGTTGTCTCAAAATACACAACACCTTATGAGACTTAGAGGCAGACCTTAGAATACATGACTATCCAATAAAGCACTAACATATGTCTAAAAATTCAGTGAACTCAAAAACCAAGCCAATACTAAAATTAAGTTAGATAAAAACACACAATACTGACCTGCAACACAAAAGTACAAAAATCCTAAAACATTCCGGTCCTCTATAAATCGGCTACTCAATCCTGGCCACACTACTCAATCATCTCTTACACTTAACACTAACAACTCTACCAACTCTGCTGATGTTTTCAGTTTTCCTTTCATTCCTTGTCTTCTTCACTACTTGGAAATTCCCCCTAATACAACAACCAGACAACAGTACCACCTAACATCTCCCTTCATGACCTCTCCTTCCAACCAATCACCAATACTTACATAAAACAAAAATATTACTAAAGTTGAAACCCTCAGTCTTAGCCCCTGACAGCTTTCCTAGCGAACAGTTGAAGATGGCTAAAGAAGCAATAAACTGACCTATCTCAGTTCTAATAAATCACCCCAACAGTGAGGCGCATGTCCCTATTCTCTAGGGAAAAAGCCACATTCCTCCCCTCCACAAAGGAGGCATTCATCTGAATGTTCAAACTACAAGTCCATTGTCGTCTCCTTCCACTTATCAAAAATACTCAAAAAACGATAAAATCACAATTATTACTTCACACAAAATAACCTCCTCTCTTCATCTCGGCATGGCTTCTGTCCCTACCACAGCACCTCTGCCACTTTAGTTAGGTTCATCAATACAGTAAACACAAACAGGAATGACAGAAACTTAGTATCTGTCCTCTTCCATATAAATGACAGAAACCTATTGTCTGCTCTCTTCCATGATTTATCCAAGGCCTTTGACACAGCCTCTCACTCTACTCTCTTCTTTTACACAAACTTCATAACCTAGGATTCAACACCACTGCTATGTCATGGTAGTGTAGCTACCTCCAAAACAGAGCTCAAGCTGTCAAGTGGCAAAAAGACGTCTCACCCTTCCCTGCATCCCAATCAATGTATGACAAGGATCAGCCCTGGGACCTATTCTCGTTAACATTTTCATCAATGACCTACAGAAAGCCAGTAAAATGGCATCCCTTGTACAGTGTGCAGATGATGCCACAGTTACCTGTATCACAAAAAACATCAACAAACTACAAGAACTTACCCAGGAGTCCTTCTCCTCTGTAGAAACCTGGCTGACATCTGTCCAGCTATTCCTAAACACAAGTAAGTGCACAATAATCCTATTTACTCACGAACAGCCTAGAACTGACAAAATCTCCTTTCATTTACCTCATCCAACAAAACAAAAAGTGAACTAGTGACACATACTAAATTGCTAAGCATCTCTGTAAATGAGAAACTAGAATCTGATCCACAGATCCAACAGATCCAACAGATCCAACACATTTCCTTGAGCAGCCTACCTGTCCTTGGAGGAAGTGACCTCAGCACAAGAAGCTGTAGTAATTGGTTGTTTGGGACCATTTCCAGCTCTTTTGTAGTTCACTGTTTAAAATCCGCGTTTGCATGGCTTTGCGCGATCATGTGCATCCGGTTAAACTTTTTCTGGCTCCGCCAAGTCTGTTCTTCAAATTTTCCCTTAAGGAAGCTCTACTCTTAGTATAACCAGACTACTCACTGTATTATAAGCCTAGCACTTGTTCTCAATACTTCTCTACTAAGTAAGCATTCTCGTACTAAGTAAAGCACTACATCTACTTACCACCCCTGTGAATACCCACTTCCCTTAAAGGTATACCACTCCCTTATACTGTTCTAGCATGTCGGGTGGTAGATTACTTGTGTCGTCTCCAGTTCAGCTGGTCAATCTGGGCATCTTGAGACAATGCTACAATTGTCTCATGTACACAGACAACCCTCTCCTCCTCCCAACAAACACAAATACATGTGAGAGATGCAACTATATAGCCAAACTGGAGGCTGAACTCTCTCAACTCAGGACTGGCATGACCAGACAGGAGGAGATGGCAACCACACACACAACAATCCCAGTCCCACATAGACCTACCACAACTGCAAACCAAACACATAAAAACACAAAGACATACTCGGAGGCTCTAATAAAAAACTTAACAAAACAACAGAGGCTCCCAAAGCAGACATCCAAAAATCCACCACCTCAAAACAAAACACATGCAACACATACTTCAATAAATCAGTGTGTCAACCAATCGCAGCCCTTAAGGCCAAACACCTTGCCTGATACACTAGTAATAGGTGACTCCATAGTCAGACACACTGATGTTCCACTGACCAGGCTGAACAAGGAGAAGGTGACTGTGAGCTGTCTATCGGGAGCTAGGATCTGCCACATAACACATGCACTCAGGTCACTCCAAAGCAAGTACAAATATGACTCCATCATTGTCCATGCTGGTGTGAATGACCTGAGATGTACCTCCCTGGACTACATGAAAAGAGACATAGAGGAGCTCTCGATTATGTAGCCCAGGCTGGTATGACCCTGACCCTGAGCAGCATCTTGCCCTCACCAAGAATGATATCACAATACAAAGACAAGATGATCAGCTTTAACAATTGGCTCAAGTACTGGTGTCATTCTAAGGGGATCCAATGTCTGTCTGCCTGGGATGATATGTTGGACAAGCCACGCTGCTTCGCAAGGGATGGCTTACACCTGTCACCACTGGGCTTCCGGATATTGGCTAAGGCTCTTGCCACCCCCATAGTGCCTTTATTAGGCAAGGCTCAAAAGACAAACCCACCTCCTTAGAAAACAAAAATGGAAAAAAACTAAGGGTAATGCTGCTCAATGCCAGAAGTCTAAATCTCAAGATACAGGCACTTGATGCACTCCTCAGCATGGAGAACATTGATGTCTGTGCAGTAACTGAAACCTGGTTCAAGGCTCCTGAGAGCACCCCAGCGCTACCAGGCTATACCTCGTATCATGCTTTTCGGCCCCAAAACCCCGAACCACAAAGGAGGGAGTGTCCATATTCATAAAGGACACCTACACCTCCAGGTTAGTAGCAACACATGAAGCATCAGAGACCATACAGGTGCAACTAACCATAGGCAAAACTGCTGTACAACTGGTAGCATGTTACAGACCACCCTCCCAATCTCAAGAACCCCACTCAGCCTTCCTGAAGACATTGGAGGATATGAATGTATCACAAAATACCATCATACTGGGAGACTTCAACTACCCAAACATAGATTGGGTACATTATTCTAGCCCTAATACCCTAGCCCAAAGGTTCCTGGAATTCATAAATTCAAATGCACTGGAACAACTAGTCACCTCTCCCACTAGGGGAGATTATATACTAGACCTGATCATCACAAACATGGGGACAAAATGCTCTACACCGGAAGTATACACCTCACTAGTGAGATCTGACCACAAACTAATCACCCTGGATATACATATCCCACCTCCACCCCCAGCACAAAAGACCACAGTGAAAAACTTCTCAAAAGCAGACTTCACTCTTCTTAAGACTGAGATGGTATCCTTTAAGCCCACTGTGCCAGTGGATACCACATCCCACAATGCCGAATCCTTCACAAATGCTTTCTATGGACATCTCCAAGAATGCATGGATCATGCAATCCCAAACAAATCCAAGTCCCTCTCCACCAAATGTAAGCATCCTGTCTGGTGGACCTCAGCCATAAACAAATTGTATAACAAAGAAGGAAGCTACTGCATGTCAGAGCGAAATCGCATGAAGGAAGACATCTCTGATCAACATTAGCAGAAAACTACGTTCTCTCATAAAAACATCCAAGGCAAACTTTGAGAGAAAAATCGCTAAGGACACTAAAGATAACCACAAAGCCTTCTTCAGCTATGTTAGAAACCTGGGCAGAAACCCTCAGATATGCTCAGAGTTGGTTCACAACAACAAAAATACACTGAACCCACAGATATTGCTAACATTCTGGCTGACAGGTTCAGTGCAAATTTCTCCTCCTTCACCCCAAAAGAAGAAATACTTTTCCCAGCTGAATGTAATCTCTCTGTCATCTCAGATGTCCAAGTGAGAACCGCCCTAAACAAAGCAAAAACACAGCATCAATGGGACCTGATGGTATCCCGGGGTGCGTGTTACGTGAACTCCAAGAGGAGCTAAACCCACACATAAAAATGCTATTTAACCTTAGCCTTACTTTGGGATATGTACCTGAACACTGGCATACAGCAACAGTGGTCCCACTCCACAAGGGGGGTGCCTCTACAGACCCTGGAAACTACCGCCCCATAAGCTTGACTAGCATGGTCTGCAAAGCTATGGAAAGAATCATTATGGAACTCATAAACGGAGACATAGGGGACCTACAGACGCTTGACCCCACCCAGTTCAGCTTTGTAAAGGGCAGATCCTGCCTTTTAAACCTGGTTGACTTTTTCAAAACAGTCACTAGAGCCATTGATGAGGGCAAAGCAATCCATACAGCATACTTAGACTTGGCTAAGGCCTTCGACACAATACCCCACTCAGGCATCATAGATAAGCTAAACAGCTTAAAAGTAAACCCTTATGTCACTAGATGGGTTGCAAACTGGCTAAAGGACAGAACCCATAAAGTTAAAATCACTGGAGCAATGTCAGACTCAAAGCCAGTCACAAGTGGTGTCCCACAGGGATCTGTCCTGGGACCCCTCTTGTTCAGCATTTATTTCTCAGATGTTAAAGCAAACATGGGAGGGCTGTGGCTGACAAAGTTCGCAGATGACTGCAAACTAGGTGCCATAGTCGATACACCAGCAGATACACACATTCTACAAAAGGGCCTCACTGAAACGGACAACTGGTGCCGTAGTCACGGCCTTAAACTAAATGCAAAAAAATGTATAGTCATCCCTTTTGGAAAAAACAAAGTACCCACAAATTATCACATAGACAGCAATGGAAAAAGTAATCAGAGACCTAGGGACCCAAGTAGACAGTGACCTCTTATTTGACACCCATGTTGCCAAAGTGGTTAGAAAAACATTCTACCTTGCACACCTCATCATGAAGGGTTTCACATTCAGATCCAAGGATGTCATTGTACCCCTATATTCCTCCCTCATCAGACCCATGATTGAGTACAATGCCCCATTTGGTATGTACCTCACCCAGCACTTGCAACAGCTGGAGAGACCACAAAAGTACCTCACCAAAAGGATCAAGGGTCTCCAACATATGTCTTATTCTGCCAGACTAAAGAAACTTCAGCTCTATTCAGTAGCATACCGCCTGCTCAGAGGTGATCTCTGCCTGACGTACAAGGCCATGTCAAATCAGGATCTGATGGACATGCTCCACCTCAAAAAATCCAAATCCATCAGGACCACGAGAGCTAAAGACTTAAACCTCAGCACAAGTATGAATAGGACATGCTGGAGGGATAGATTCATAACCCAGAGGCTTCCCATGCTTTGGAACAGGATCCCAGTTCGTATTAGGCAGAGTCCCTCACTGACTCTCTTCAAGAGAAATCTTGATGAGTGGATGGGAGATCGTAAGTTTACCCCAGGGGTCACATCTGTGTCACTGCTAGACAGGGGCACAGTAAACTAATTCTATTATATAAGGGGACCTTCACTGTGTCACTACTAGACAGAGGCACAGTATTCTATATTTTATCTGTACATTTTTGTACCATTTCATGGGGTGGCAAAAGCCACATCACTATGGCTAGGCTTACAAATGCCCCAGGGCAGATAGCCTAGTACTATACTATGAAACTATGAAAACTATGAAACTATATGGTGAAAAAATTACACCAATAACTACATTCTCTCTGTAGAGCCAACTCTTCCTCTCAGACATTGTAAGAAAACACATTGTCTCCTCTCTCCTCATGTCTGGTCTAACATATTCTGCACACATCCTTAACACCATCCAATTGACCTTACTAAACAAACTTGACCAATGTTACTACAAAAAAGGAATATTCACTGCCAATCTGCCATATAGAACCAATCACTGTGCTCCCCTAAAATAATTACATTGGATGGAATTTCCACATTATCTTAGTTACTCACAACTTCCATACATACATAACATTGTTTATAAACCTAACAACTGTCTATCCATCTATAACCTCAAGCAGATATGTAACCCTTCCAGGCCACTATGTTCATCAGACAAATACCTATTAAATGTATCCAAACCCAGCCAGAAATTCTGTTGGCAAATCACTACTCTCCCACCACCTTGCTAAATCCTAGAAATCTATTGCACTACCAATACAGCAAAAACATTACTTAAAGTCATTTAAAACTAAACTAAAGTCCTACCTACTCACTTGCCAGCTCTGTATAAGTGATGTTCTTGGATAATCTCCAAACCGTTAGTGTCACCATTCTTTTATGCAACTGGCTATAATATAACTACTTCTTCACAATCTCTGACTATTATATATCCCTCTCCACTGCTACCTATATCTCCATTCTACCTGGACCTCCTCAGTTCTCCTTCATAGGTTGTAACTATCTGCATCCTATAATTACTTCACTGTCTCCTACACAATATATATTTTCAGTTAATTCCATTTGACAGAGACTACACTCATGATATTAGCTCATATTTCACTGTATTCTTGTTTAAACTGTCATGTTTTCATTGTGTCTTTTCATAATACTCTGTGTTCATTCACTTACTATTCTGTGTATGTACATTTACTATTATATGTATGTACATTTATTATTTTTTGATTAACTGTCATATCATTACTAGTCTATGAATGTATGTAAATCCTGTTTAACTGCATTCTATTCATTCTATAAAATGGAGCATTTCTCCCCTGACCTCTGCTGAAAATGGGACTTGTGTTCAGTTGGACTTTTCCAGAAACAAAAGCAATAAATAAATAAACAAAATAAGTTTTCTCCCTAAGAAGTACCCAGAGAACAGCTATCATACAAAGGAGACCTCCATAAATACACCTGCTGGAGAATGAGATTACCTCCAACTAGGGCCAACATTATGGAATAGAATCTCACTTCAAATAAGTGGCCTTAGTCTTTCACTGAGTTCAAAAAGGCCTTCTTTGAACACTCACATGAGGAACCCGAGTATTAAGTGTTTTAGAGACAATGATTAACCTTACCATTTGCTATCAAACAGCATGATTTCTCCAGAACGTTTCAGAAAAGGTGAGATTCAAAACGGACTTTATATATATATATATATATATATATATATATATATATATATATATATATATATATATATATATATATATATATATATATATATGTTAACCCTAAATATTGTAAAAGACTTTGGTTTTATACTTATTTTTTATTCTGCAATGTTTCTCTGTACAAAAGATTCGTTAACAGGGATAAGGATCTGCAATAAGCATATTTCTGGTTCCAAGACCCAGAAACATTTGATTTTTAATTTGTTTAAGAAACGTTTGATTTCAGTTTGTTCTTATGTATTCCATGCTTCTTGAATTACTCATGTTATTTTCTTTTACTTCAGCACTTTTTGGTCACGGCTGGAAGGAGTCTGGACAAGCCTACCTACCCGCTTACCAAAGAGAAAATAACTAAATTTGCAGCAGTACACAAACTGTCAGGTAGTTACTCCTCAAGTGCACATATTTTTATTTATTTATTTTATTTATTTATTTATTTATTTTATTTTACATTTGTTAACCAGGTTAGTCTGGCTGAGTTTTTGGCTCATTTTCAGCAGAGACCCAGACACAGTCATAATAAACATGAGTGTAAATGAACTGAGACATACCTCTCTGTGCTACAGAAAGAGAGACATGATGGTGCTCTCAGAATATCAGTCTGAGTTTGGCATGAACCTACCCATGAGTGAAACCCTACTATCACCAAGATTGATGCCTCAATATAAATAAAAGATTACTGTTTTGTACAACTGGCTTAGCTTCTGGTGCCATTCAAAGGGGGTATAATATATATCCGTCTAGAAAGAGATAGTCCTAACTGCTATGCCACTGGCCTCTCTCCCCAACATACCTCTCAACCTGCAAACATCAAAAATCTGGACAAAGGCCCATGAAAAGTAGGTACAACTGGCCGAAAATTTGGATATTGATTAACATAAAATTTGCATGCATAATTATGTAACTCCGCCAACTCTGTTGGAATTGTGGGATACTAAGTGAAGCTGTTACTATATTGTTCAACAGTATGGGCAGTAGTGTTCCACAAATAGCACTAAACCTATCAGGGACACATTTCATTGGAATCAGGGATGAATCCAGAAATTATTAGGGACAACCATGGGCACTCTTAAAATACCAGTAGTATCAACTTCAGATATTGACAGAATAAGAGAATGTGAATCAATATACATATTAATATACATTTTTCTGAAGTAAAAAAAGTCAATAACACTTAATATTGTAATTTACTAAACTTTCTCCAAAAGATATCAATTTTAGGAGGGAATAAGAGGGACAGACCTGAAATTTGAAACAAAAGCAGCATACCTCAACAGTCCAGATTTTCACAGAATATCCAGAGTTTTGCCTCGTAATATTGGTCTGTTCTTCTTAAAATTTGTGCTTTTCTGGCAAATCACTGAAGACTTGACATCTCTAAATAATGACATCCATTTGAGTTTTAGATTTCATATCCTGAAAAAATGCATGTTGACACAAATCCTGTTATTTTTGCAACTTTGTAAGACTATAAGAGCAGTCTTTAAAATCTGTCCTTATTTTTTATCCTTTGTTCCTCATTCTTTTAGATTTTGTTGAGATTTCTTGCTCTAAAAAGTCAAGAGGAATGCCTGTCATATCTTCATTTACACTAATTTAAAAGGTACATGCCCCTGATAAAAGAAAAAATTTAATAAATAAAAGATATACGGGCAAGCCATACAAAATTTCATACTGCCACAATGGTAATCAATCCCACTCTGCAAAAGAGGAAAGACAACATAAATCACACAAAAGGCCTTGTAGGTTTTACTGTAACCACTTACAGAACATTATTGGGCAAAACTGAACCAATCTGTAAGTGCGCTGTTATCTGATCTGCTAACTTTAA
Organism: Protopterus annectens; assembly: GCF_019279795.1. Taxonomy (NCBI): domain Eukaryota; kingdom Metazoa; phylum Chordata; order Ceratodontiformes; family Protopteridae; genus Protopterus; species Protopterus annectens. The sequence continues at coordinate 1,251,585,240 of NC_056737.1, forward strand.
GTGACAGTTATGTCTTATTATTATAAACTGCTTTGTTTATCCTTGCTAACTACCCATCTAACATAAAGTATGAAGCTAATGTATTAGACAATTTCTAAGCTGCTAATACCCTTGTGCCTTATGTATATTATGAATACATCCAGGCTAGACTATGGTAACTACATAAGTGTATGCAAAATTTGACACGGACCCTTTTGCAGTTAGCATCAAACATTTGTATTATCTATCTTCTGTAAAGAATTTATTTGTCTTAGTTTACCATGGCAGAACGCCAATTGCAACTGACCAATTTCAGGGTTAACCCGGTGTTGCAGAGATACAAACCATGACAGAAGACATTTTAAGAGACACCACCTTAAAACAAAACAACAAATACTTCTATATAGAACTGTACATCTACAGTTGCATGCAATAGGGAAATGTAGTTATGCAGACAAAGATTAATTTAAACAATTGAACTCATTATGTTATATATATATATATATATATATATATATATATATATATATATATATATATATATATATATATATATATGTGTGTGTGTGTATATATAGAGATATCTTATATCCAACATTCCTGTGCTGTTCTGTGCAGCTTTTCTTCCCAGGTCATTTCAGTCCAGCAACAGCCAATGAAGTCAACCAAGAAATGAAAAACAAACAACTTCTTCTTATACTAAATTTCAACACCATCTGTCCGTTTAGAGTTAGCTAACTGCAGATCAAAGTGTTGCTTTAATAATGACAGTCTTCACCTTCCTATTGCAAATGTTTTTCAAGCAACATATTTAGTAAACACTTTTCCTGTCTCTCTGCAACCCCAGTGATCAGGGCTTGCATTTTGGGGGCCCCCAGCAAGGTTCAAGTTGGGGGGCCTACTCAAGAGGACATCAAGCGTGACCACATTGCTATTGCACCTCCTTCCCTGTCAAGCTCATCCAGAACCATTTAACCACTAGGGTCACTACATTCAGATCATTAAGAATTGATGGGCCAAGCCACAGACTGGCATTTAGTACCAAGGTTATATTACAATAAACGTCTGTACTACTGTATGGTAGCTACTCACAGGTACACACATTACCTGACACTTAATACTAATGTTGCATTAAGACAACCCCCTGTACCACAGCAAGGCAGCTACTCACAGGTGCACACACACTGACTAGCATTTAGTGCCAGTGTTACAATCTTGATAAACCCCTGTACCACAGCAAGGTAGCGACTCACAGGTGCATGATAAGGTAGCAACTCACAGGTGCACACACTGACTGGCATCGAGTACCAGTGTGACATTATGAAACCCCTGTACTACAGCAAGGTTGCCACTCACAGATGCAGACATTAACTGCATACTCAACTGCCCAGATTTCCAAAGAATGTCCAATGTGACTCTTGTTTGGTCTGTTCCTCAGTTTAGAGTTTTCTGGATTTTTTGTGGCAAATCATTGATGACTGAATTCATTAAATGACAGGCATTTCAGTTTAACTTCATATATCCTTCAGAACATGCATGGTAAGACCTTTTATTCTAACATTTTCAGTTTATAAGAGCAATATTTAAAATTTGCCAAGATCGTTGGGGCTGGAATCCCATTATCTGTGCCTTTGTCCAGATTTTGTGCCATGAGATAAAGAGCTACAGCTGGCATTTAGTAGCAATGTTGTTACATTATGACAAGCCTCTGTACTGCATCAAGTTAGCCAGTCCCAAAGAGGTACACAAAGACACCTACACTGACTCCCCAAAGACACCCACACTGACTGGCATTTAGTAGCAATGTTGATACATTACGACAAGCCTCTGTACCACATCAAAGTAGCCAGTCCGACAGAGGTATACAGAGACAGAGACACACACAGAGACAGAGAGACACACAGAGACAGAGAGACACACATACAGAGACACACATACAGAGACACACATACAGAGACATAGAGAGACACACACAGAGAGACACACAGAGAGAGACACAGACACACAGAGAGAGACACAGACACACAGAGAGAGACACAGACACACAGAGAGAGACACAGATACACACACAGAGACACAGACACACACACAGAGACACAGACACACTTGACAAAGACTGCACTACAGCAAGACTGAACATTAACACCCACACAATTACTGACATGCAGAACAGTCACACTGCAGATGTGCACAACACAGCTATGGGACACAGAAAAGACTACAGTCAACATACAAGGGAAAGCCATGGGGATTACAGAGCCTAAGGCAGACTCAAACCCAAGCAAACCCAAAAGAAAGCCATCGGGATTACAGAGCCTGAGGCAGACTCAAACTCATGCACAAGAGAGTAATGGGGATTAGTAAGTCTGTCACAGGCAGACTCAAACCCAGAGAGAAAAAGGTGAAGACCAGAGTGCCATTCATCTTCCATATGCATTTACCTCTTCAGCTTCTGACTGCTGCCACTTGTCTGTTCTTCCTTCACTTCTGTCCTAGCCCCTGATGAGTCCTGCTGCTCCCAACTGTCCTACCATCCTGATGAGTCCTGCCACTACCCTGCCGCTCCACATAAGTCCTTCTGCTCCCGACAAGTCCTGCCACTCCCGACGAGTCCAGCTGCTCCTAGCTGCCATTGTCTAACATCCTGCTAGTTCCATCCTCATGGTTTTACCTGTTGGAGGTACGCAAACAAAAAGTGAATACACAGCATACAAGCCACACTGAAGTACTATCTGAAATTACTGCCTGACAGCATTATAAAAGATTACTGGAAAGGAAATATGAGCACATACCTAATCTACAGTTTTACTGGGATCTTACGAATTTTCTTCCGGACAAAGTCTTCAATGAGGCTGCCATGTGATACACTTCGTCCCACTTCATGCTCAGTTGAGAGCACAGCTAAGCCTGAAAGTCTCTCCTGACTCATTGACGAATGCAGGTATGTCTTTATGAGTTTCAGCTTAGAAAAGCTGCGTTCTGCAGTAGCCACTGTAACGGGTGCAGTCAAATAAATGCGCAGTGAAACATAAGTATTTATATATATATATATATATATATATATATATATATATATATATATATATATATATATGTCTTGCAAGTGGTTGCAAATAAGGAAATTTAACACAGTCAGTGGTGATGATTCATTATCAATCATTCCAGAAAGGCTTTTAAGTTCGTGTCCAAGATCAAAGTCATCAATATCACAGTGGCCACTTATTCTGTCAGTCAGTTGTTCTTTCAGAGCCTTGCAGTGTTGCAGCAGTGTGTCTTCTGCAACATCACTCAAGGCTGTAATATTTGATAAAAATCCAAAGGCCTTATCAAACTCAGAAAGCTGCTGAAACCGGTTAGTAAACGATTGGATTGTTGTGTCCAGCAGCACATTGAAGAACTCTACACGTAATTTTACAGCTGGATCCTGTACAGTTTCATCTTCTCCTTTATAGTCAAAGAACCGTTTTACTTTCCTCTGTCTCTCTTCTTGAAATGTGGTGCCAACATCCAGTTCTTCTGCTATCTTGGAGGCTTCACCCATGGCATGTTGAAATCCCGTTTCTCTGCAATTCTTTAGCAGGTCCATAGTGGATGAAGCACTTTGACACATGTCGAAATATCAACAGATGGACTCTGCAGAACTTTGCTTGCATGATTTACCTCTGTCAACACATCATACCAAACCACTAAACATACAATGAACTGGTATGACATAAGTTCTGAGCACAGTCCCCTTGCTTGTTGATATGTTGCAGCATCATTTGTACGTACTGCTTTCCCTATCTCCTGTAATACCTCAATGACTCCCTTCAACTGAAATCTTACTGCCTTGACAGAGTCTATCCTGCATTCCCAGCGAGTCTCCGACAGTGGCTTCACAGTGACATTTGTGTGTCATTTTAAGATCTGCCATCAGCTTGTTGAGGCTGAAGAGAGTATATAAATGTTCTGCAGACATCCAAAGAATGACACTGCCTGTACTGATGAATGTGCTCCATCACTAACTATAAGATTTAAATTATGGCAGGCACACGGCACATAAAAAGCCCTTGAATTCATCTGTTTTATCCGGGCCTGCAGTCCAGCGCATTTCCCCTTCATGTTGCTGCCATTGTCGTGTCCTTATCCTCGACAGTCATTAATGTCCAGTTGATGATTTTGAAGAGTCTGAAGAAGAGCTTCTGTCAGTCCTGCCCCAGTTGTGTCATTCACAGGCACAAATCCCAGAAAATGTTCAACTGTGGCTGCAGTCTGTGAAATATCCACATACCTAACTACTACAGTCATTTGCTCTTGATTGCTGATGTCTGGCGTGCAATCAAGAATCACAGAAAAGTACCTAGCATACCTTAGAATAGCATTTGCAATAAGGTGGATAACTTCATTCTGTATGTCCTTCCCAAGATAGTGATCCATTATCTCTTTATTACGAATACGACGCAAATGTTCAGCCATGACAGGGTCAAACTGCAACAAAAGTTGCACTTGACCTAAGAGGTTGCCATTGCCATAGGTGTCCAGGGCATCAGTTGGCAGAACAGAACATGGCATTCCATTGTACAAGTACTGGACAACAGCAATAATGCATTGTAACACACCACGCCAGTGAGTTAGCTCCTTTTCATCCACAGCTTGTCTCTTATCATCCATAGTCTTCCACTTCATCATGCATGCCATATGCTCTGGTGCTTGGTCATGGCTGTGTAAAGCTTTGGACATATCTCTCCATGCTTTGTAACCACCTGACCTGAGAAGATGGTTAGAATGTCCAAACAATTTGCATGGAAAGCAAAACAGTGCGTCCTTTGATACCGAATATTTCAACCAAGTGCATTTTGCTCTCGCTCCATTAGGCAGCACATGGAAATAGTTCTCAGATGTAAATCTTCTTTTCTGCTCACTGACTGGGAACTGTGGTAACACCACTTGCACAGGTCCATGCTGAATGGCAGCTACCCTAAACTCATCCCTAATCAAGTCTGGCCAAGTCCCTAGATCCTCCAAAGATGTACCCAACACTCCCTGCAAGTCATAGCCCACATCTGTCACTACAGAAGTATGGGCTCCTTCTGTATTAAAGTCTGGTGATCCAGGCAACACCTCAGCTGAGTCTGCATTTGCTGCCGTACTTTCACCCATGGTAATGGCTGTAGGTCCACAGGAAGTAGCCTGTGGTGTGGCCACAAGAGAGTGGTCACTTTCTAGTGAAAGGATGCTGGCCTCACAGTGGTCAGACTGTAATGCAGAACCACTGTGTTGTCCTGAAGGCAGACTTTTTCCTGAATCTCCCCTCTGATGAGTCACAGAAACATTTCATAATGGAACCCTGTCTCTTTGCATCCTCATTTCTCTGCTGCTGAAGCTTTTGTTTTGCTGCTCCTGACAAATATGTCGCTTCATCTCTAACTGGGAATGGAAGTAAAGCAGAATTACTGCACATGCAGAGTCCTTTTGTCACTGTTATTAAAAATGCTTAATTTAATGACTTGCATTGACAGTCACTATTGCACTGTAGGTAGAAAGACTGAAAAATGACTAACCGGTAGCCACAAACAAGTAATGAGAGGCCCAGGTTACAGTTTCATGTTAAATATCTAACACTAGAGGTGAACTTCAGCCTTTTCTACACAGTTCTTCCCCTGTCATCCCCCTAAACATGTGAAGAGGCCACAAATGATGCAAAAGATCGATATTACAAGCTCTCAGACTAAAGTCTGAAAGAACTAATGACTAGGAGAGGCACAAGTTTGAAGGGGAACACACCAAACTGAGGCAAGACAAATGTTACGGTACAATACAGACTACACATGCCCACTACCTCTCAATCTCTTAGCAGACTTGAACAAATCAAAATCATTGGTTGAACAAAGGAGTGAAATCATGGATTTGCTAGAAAACCTCATTTGTGAGGGATGAAGTGGCACACAGACTGGGAGACTGACATTCCAACAACCCCTCTTAGCACAGGATCCGTGTACAAAAGCATAAATCCAAGGAATGTATCATGCATTACGTGGAGTATATGAAACAAGAAGTCCATTTCTGTTAGTAGCCTCAGCCGTCCGCATTGTGCTATGCGATCATTTTGAGTGAGAACAGGCTAAAAACCAAAAACATCTGGACACAATTCTCACAGGCCCCATCAACCTTCTAAAACTGTTAACTTAATTCAGACAGCCAAAAAACTTGAATAGCAGAGCAATGTTTGCAGTGGTATGCATTAAAGACATCAGTACATTCTGTGGAATTCTTACCCCCCCCCCCCCCATCTCTGCACAATTTTGGATGAAGTGAAAACAAAATTATCAATGTGCTTATACAGTTTGTGACCCCCCATTACAAAAAAAACCTCCAGGCAAACAATGGACACTGCAACATTCTCACAGGCCCAAACCACACTCCCAAACTTTCAATACAATAGCTATGGACCATAAAAATAAATCACTGCAACAAGACTTATCAAGGACAGTTAGACAGCACTATAAACAGATATCAGAACAGTGTTTGCATTAGCAGGCATTAAGATATCAGTACATTCTGAGGAATTCTTAACCCCCCAAGTCTAGGCAGAATTCTGGATGAAGTGAAAACAAAAAGGCATACCATAAACAATGTGCTTACAGTCTGTGACCCCCTATTAAAAATACTCCAAGCAAACAATGGACACTGCAACATTCTCACAGGCCCTAACCGCACTCTCAAACCTTCACTACAATAGCTATGGACCATAAAAATAAGTCATTGCAACAAGGCATATCAAGGGCAGTTAGACAGCACTATAAACAGATATCAGAACAGTGTTTATAATAGCAGGCATTAAGATATCAGTACATTCTGCGGAATTCTTAACCCCTCACAGGCCCTAACCATACTCCAAACCTTTCAACACAATAAGTATGGACAACGAAAAAAGTTAAGCCATTGCACCAGTAGTACATTACTGGTAAACACAATAGTAGGGTAACAGGGTTTGCATTAGTATACATTCAAACATCTACACCTTCTGCAACATTCTCACAGCTGCTAACTACCCTCCTGACATTAGGCATGGTAAACAAAGCACAGGTCCTCTAAACCTCCAAAGAGCATAATTCAAACAGCCAATAATAACTGCAGAATAAGGCGTAACATCAGGGATAGTTAAACAGTACTATAAACCTAGACAGCTGAACAGTATTTAAATTAGCATGTATTTAGATATCAGGCCCCATCAACCTCCAAATAGCATAATTCAAACAGCTAAAAATAATTGCAGAACAAGCTGTAACATCTGGGATATTTAAACTGCACTATAAACCTAGACAGCAGAACAGTGCTAATGCATTAAGATATCAGTACATTCTGCGGAATTCTCACACACCCCCACCAGCCAATGCACATTAATCCTGGATAAAGTGAAAACCAACAACATAGGCGTAGCATTAACAATGTGCTTATAGTGTGTGTGGCCCCACATTAAAAAACTTCAGGCAAACATTGAACACTGCAACATTCTCAGAGTCACTAACTACTCTCCCAACATTGGGCTTTTTAAACAATGTACAGGCGCCAGCATATTCCAAATTACATAATCCAAACAGCCAAAAATAACTCAGAACAAGCTGTAACACTAGGGATAATTAAACAGTACTATAACCCTCAACAGAACAGTATTTGCATTAGCATGCATTAAGATATCAGTACATTCTGCAGAATCCCCCCCCCCCCCCCCAGCCGATGCTCAATAATCCTGGATAAAGTGAAAACCAAAAACATAGGCGTAGCATTAACAATGTCCTTATACAGTACATGACCCCCATTAAAAAGGCTCCAGTCAAACATTGAACAGTGCAACATTCTCACAGGCCCTAACCACACTCCCAAATTTTCATCACATTAACTACGGACAACGAAAACATTGCAGTCATTGCATCAGTGAGTAGAACATTGAAGGTATATGCAATAGTAGTGTAACAAGGCTTTCATTAGTATACATTCAAAACATCTATGCCTTCAGCAGCAACATTCTCACAGCTGCAAACTACCCTCCCAGCATTATGCATTTTAAGCAACGTACATGCCTCATCAACCTCCTAACCTCTCAGCACAATTCAACCAACCAGCAAAACTGCAGAACAAGCTGTAACATCAGGGATAGTGTAAAACAGTACTATAAACCCAGATAGCAGAACAGTGTTTAACAAATGTGTAAAAAAACTCAAAACCTACTGCAAATTCAGTTGACAATCTACCAACAATTTCAAAAAATAGCAGTTGAAGCCAGTTATTATCCTGAATACTTAAAAGATCCATTACTGAGCAGTACACATCCCAACCACCTGGAAAATATACATCATACCCTTGCAGAAAGGTGGAAGCTTGAGAGAACTTAAATTATAGGCCAAGAGCAATTTTTCCCCAGTACCTAAACTCTTAGAGGAATGCATTCATTCTCAACCAATAATTTACTTGCCAAATCCCAACACAGCTTCAGGCCTCATGCTGCAACTGTCCTCCTCAGTTATAATAACACAATTTACAAATGATGGCATCTGGCTTTCTCAGTTTGTTAAAGGCCTTTGTCAGAGTCTCTCAACAAACTACTAACTCTCTCACCAACCTTAATCAGATCCCCCTAGCCCTCCACTGGCTTCAAAGCTACCCAAAAGGTCATAAACAGCCATAAAATGTTTCCAGTATCTATCCTCCTCTACTTCCACTCACATTAGCAGTCTCACAAGGCTATATCCTTGATCCACTTAAATTTAGTGGATCAACCTCAATACCGCCACATCCCTAGCACTCACAATCCAATATGCTGACATTGATATACCTGTGTTACATTTACCATGCAACAGGTCATGTCCCAACCCAGGCTGAAATAAGCTAATATTCACCACTTACCCCATACACCTAAGACTATTGACTTAGACAGCAGCATCTCACAAGACTGCCCACCTATCCCTGCTCTAGCCAACTACAATATCCTTCTCTGTCCCATTATTTATCTCCCCTCCTTTTCATCACCCCTATCCCATTCTCTCTACCATTTACATATAGAGCATAGATACTGCCAAAACAAAATCCTCTTGCTCCAAATAACTTATACACTCTCCTAACCAATGGGCAATTAAAATTAAATGTATATTACACTTCACATTCCCTTATGTTGTCCCTCATATAAACAGAAACTAAATTATTTTACATATTTCTAGCACATGTACTAAAAAGCATTTCTCCCTGGGCATCCACTGAAAATGGGTTCTATCCCAGACTATCCAGAAAACAAATGTAAAATAAGTGAAGTAAAACTGGTATAACCACAGTCCCTAACCCCCATCCTCTTACCACTAGCGCACGGACATAAAACAAAACTGGTACAACCACAACCTGACCCCCCCCCCACCCTCTTAGCACAAAAACTCTACACAAAACCAAAATAAAACTAATACAACCACAGCCCCAAAATAAAACTGGTACCACTGCAGTCCTCACCCACCAAATCTCTTAGCACAAAAACTGTACACAAAACCAAAATAAAACTAATGCAACCAGAGCCCACACTCCCACAAACCTCTTAGCACAAGAAATATGCACAAAAAACAATCACCCACCCCCACAAAAAATAAAGTTAAAACTAAACCCAAAAACTTAACTTTTTTGCTTTCCACAGAAGGCTGCTTCCAATACTCTGCTCCCTCTTCACGACAGAATGTGCACCTGCTCTGCTTGCCTTCCTCAGACCACTCAGTCCCTTTGAAGTTGCCCTTAAAAGAACAGTTTGTCAGACCTTTTCAGAAGTTGCCCTTAGAAGGACAGTTTATAAAGAGTATAATCCAAAGACCATGACCGCTGCAAAGGCTTGATCCACCACTGATCCGTTCCTGCTGTCCGTCCTCACGCTGGTCCAAACCCCGCTCGATCACTCTGCTGCTGCTAAGGAACACTCCTCTGTTAAAAACAAGAGACGTGATCCTTATTAGCTGCAGGTGCCTTTTTAAAGGCAGTTTGTGCAGGAAGTGATTTGCAAGGACCAATCAGGTCCTTGCTTCATCACTTCCTAATTAAAAAAAAAAAAAACAAGGACTTAGTTCACAGGCTGCTGTAGCCAATCAGATCCCTTGTTTCAGCGAGTGGACCTGATTGAATGCAGCTTGCCAGCGAATCAAAAAAAAAAAAACAGAAACGCAGTTTGAATTTTCGCAATGCCGGAGCAGCTAGACGTCCACGAGGAGCCGAGCCAAAGCAAAGTAACATCAGTCGGACCATCAAAGTAACCTGCGGATACAGAATTGGGGCTCTCATTTGCGGGTAAGTAATCAGGGGCTCCCGGTGGCCGCGGGTTTCGAGGGTGCCTAACGCCGGCTATGCCAATGATATGCCATGCCTTCAAATAAAGAAATAAAAAAATCTAGATATCTACATTGAGTAAGGTAACAAACAATCATTTTGCAGCAAGTCCCAAATTCAAAGATAAAGTTGACATAACTGGAACTTACATTGCAAAGTGACAGAATCTGCTACAATCAAGCAATATCAAAGCTCCATAACAGTCCCCACCCATAACATTTCCATCAAAGGGGGACTCTTGGCAGTGCCTCTCTTGGTCTTTTTCAAGATATCTACTTCTAAAAAGTTTTTGCCTTTCTTCATACCATCAGCCCAGCACTAAAATAACATCTACTACAATTACTAGTAGTAGCACATTTGAAGAAGGTCCACCAGACCACAATCATGTAAACAACAGGTTGTACAGAGAAGACACATTCTCTTATTCACATTTAATTTGGAGTCGACTAAACTACCCTGGTGCAAACTAAATTGGCTTTACATTCTTTGGTAGCAAAATTAGCATGTAAATTAAACTTGTATGTATAGGGGTGGGAGTAGAGAGGTATGCTGGACAGTGGACAGACAGGCTATGATGAATTATCCAACAGTTTTTTTTTTTCTTGTACTTATCATATCGTACTTAGATATGTTACCAATAAGTGTAATTCCATATGAACTGCAGAAGGAGTCATTACTGGGCACATCAGAGGTGCTGCAAAAAGCACTTCTGGCTAATATCAAAGATTGAAACAATACTAATTTCATCAGCTTCAATCACACTTTGACTTAAGAATGGGGTCCATTCCCATCATAGTATTAGAAACCCAAAAGACTTGGAGAAATTAAAGAGTAATAAAGGAATCTAATATATTTTTTTATTTATTTAGTTATTTTATTTTACATTTGTTAATTGAGAGAGTCCAACTGGATACATGTCCATTTTCAAAGGAGGCTCGGGGAGAAAAGCTCCACATGTGCAAAAAAAATAAGTGACAATATATAGTCATGGATACATTGAAGTTTAAACATTTAAAAATTTAAAAATGTAAAAATAAGTGACAATATATAGTCATGGTTGCATTGAAGTTTAAAAATTTAAAAATAAGTGACAATATATAGTCATGGTTACACTGAAATTTAGCAGCATTGTAGGTTTATAGTATGAAATATGTACACAAATTATTTCACAGCCTTGAAGTGTATAGAATGAAATGTTAACACAGATCAATTATACGGATGACAAACAAGACAAAAGGTCGTTAGTTAAGAAGGGAAGCTGTTAGACATTACATGTAAAAGGGTTAAAACATAGCCTTACAATGGCTAGGATAACAAGACCCCAACAAGACTGTCAATATTCACAGGCAACCACATTTCAGCATAGCATGTAACCTCACACATTTCAAAAACATTCCTTTATCTCTCACCTAAAACTTTATAAATGAAATGCTTTCAAAATACATTCCACTAGATGATGTAGTAGCTCTTTTTAATTCTACTTTCTTGAATATCCTAAATGAACTTGCTTCACTCAGAAAAAAGAGAGTTATGGCCATATCTTCCCCTGGTTGTCTCAAAATACGCATCTTATGAGACTTAGAGGCAGAGCCTACCATACACGATTATTCAATAAAGCACTAACATATGTACAAAAATTCAGTGAACTCAGAAACCAAGCCAATAGTAAAATAAAGTTAGATAAAAACACACTATACTGACCTGCAACATAAAAGTACAAAAATCCTAAAACATTCTGGTCCTCTATAAATCAGCTACTCAATCCTAGCCACACTACTCAATCATCTCTTACACTTAACACTTACAACTCTACCAACTGTGCTGATGTTTTCAGTTTTCCTGGCATTCGTTGTCATCACAACTACAAAATTCCCCCTAATAACAACCAGACATCAGTACCACCTAACATCTCTCTTCATGACATCTCCATTCCAACCAGCCACCAACACTTACATAAAAAAATATTACTTGCGTAAGTTGAAACCCTCAGCCTTAGCCCCTGACAGCATCCCTAGCAAATACTTTAAGATGGCTAAAGAAGCAATAAACTGACCTATCTCAGTTCTAATAAATCACTCCAACAGTGAGGCACATATCCTATTCTCTAGGGAAAAAGCCACATTCCTCCCATCCACAAAGGAGGCATTCAACTGAAGTCTCAAGCTACATGTCCATTGCCATCTTCTTCCCCTTATCAAAAATACTCAAAAAATCCATAAAATCACAATTCTTACTTCACACAAAATAACTTCCTCTCTTCATCTCAGCATAACTTCTGTCCCCACTACAGCACCTCTACCACTTTTGTCAGGTTCATAAAATACAGTAAACACAAACAGGAATGACAGAAACTTAGTATCTGTCCTCTTCCATATGAATGATAGAAACCTATTGTATCTTCCATGATTTATACAAGGCCTTTGACACAGCCTCTCACTCTGTTCTGTTCTTCTCCACAAACTTCATAACCTAGGATTCAACACCACTGCTATTTCATGGTTGTGTAGTTACCTCCAAAACAGAGCTCAAGCTGTCAAGTGGCAAAAAGACATCTCATCCTTCCCCATTTTCCAATCAATGTATGACAAGAATCAGTCTTGGGACCTATTCGCTTTAACATTTTCATCAATGACCTACATAAAGCCAGTAAAATGGCATCCCTAGTATGGTGTACAGATGATGCCACAGTTACCTGTATCACAAAAAACATCAACAAACTGCAAGAACTTACCTAGGAGTCCTTCTCCTCTATAGAAACCTGGCTGACATCTGCCCTACTATTCGTAAACACAAGTAAGTGCAAAATAATCCTATTTACTCCCAAACAGATTAGAACTGACAAAATCTCTTTTTCATTTATCTCATCTAACAAAACAAAAATTGAAATAGTGACAAATACTAAATTACTAAGGATCTCTGTAAATGAGAACCTAAAATCTGACCCACACATCCAAAATATAGTGAATAAATTACCCCAAAAACTACATTCTCTCTGCAGTGCCAAATCTTCCTCTCAGACACTGTAAGAAAACAAATTGTCTCTTCTCTCCTCTTGCCTAGTCTAACATATTCTGCACCCATCCTTAACAACATCCAAGTGACCTTGCTAAACAAACTTGACAAATGTTACTACAAAATAGCGCTATTCACTGCCAACCTTCCATATAGAACCCATCACTATGCCGTAAGGGAATTACAGTGGCTGCAATTTCCACATTATCTTACCTACTCACAACTTCCATAAATCTGTAACATTGTTTATAAACCTAATGACTGTCTATCCATCTATAACCTCAAGCAAATATGTAACCTTTCCAGGCCACCACGTTCATCAGACAAATATCTATTACATGTATCCAAACCTAACAATTCTGCTGGCAAATCACTACTCTCCCACCACCTCGCTAAATCCTGGAAATCTATTGCACTAGTAATACAACAAGAACATTACTTAATTCATTTAAAACTCAATTAAAGTCTTACCTACTGAATTGCCAGCTCTGTATATGTCATGTTCCTGGATAACTTCCAAACCCTTAGTGTCACCATTGTTTTATGTAACTAGCCATAATACAGCTACTTCTTCACAATCTCTATTATCTATCCCTCTCTACAGCTACCTCTATCTCGGTTCTACCTGCACCTCCTCAATTCTCCTTCATCAGTTGTAACCATCTTTATCCTATGATTACTTCACTGTCTCCTACTCAATATCTATTCTCAACTAATTCCATTTGACAGTGATTACACTCTTATGATATTAGATAATATTTTACTGTATTCTTGTTTAAACTGTCATGTTTTCATTTTGTCTTATCATTAATATTTTATGTTCATTCATTTACTATTCTGTGTATGTACATTTACTATTATATGTATGTACATTTATTATATTTCTATTAATTGTCATATCATTGCTAGTCTATGAATGTATGTAAACCCCATCTAACTGCCTTCTATTCATTCTATAAAATGGAGCATTTCTCTCCTGGCCTCTGCTGAAAATGAGACTTTTGCTCAGTTGACTTTCCCAGTAAACAAAAGCAATAAATAAATAAATAAATAAACAAAAAAAAGTTTTCTCCCTAAGAAGTACCCAGAGAACAGCTATCGTACAAAGGAGACATCCATAAATACACCTGCTGGAGAATGAGACTACTTCTGACTAGGCCCAACATTATGGAATAGAATCTCACTTGAAATAAGTGGCCTTTAGTCTTTCACTGAGTTCAAAAAGGCCTTCTTTGAACACTCACATGAGGAACCCGAGTATTAAGTGTTTTAGAGACAATGATTAACGTTACCATTTGCTATCAAACAGAATGATTTCTCCAGTATGTTTCAGAAAAGCTCAGATTCAAAATGGACTTATATATATATATATAAACCCTAAATATTGTAAAAGACTTTGGTTTTACAGTTATTTCTTGTTCTGCAATGTTTCTCTGTACATAAGATTCAGTAACAGGCATAAGGATCTGTACCAAGCGTATTTTTGATTCCAAGACCCTTTAAGAAACATTTGATTTTCAGTTTGTTTAAGAAACATTTAATTTCAGTTTGTTCTTATATATTCCATGCATCTTGATTACTCATGCTATTTTCTTTTACTTCAGCACTTTTTGGTCATGGCTGGAAGGAGTTTTGACAAGTCTGCCTACCTAAAGAGTTTGTTTGTTTCTTTCAGCTTTTCCCGGTTAGGGGTCGCCACAGCGGAACTCCGGTCCACTAATGATTGGCAATAGATTTTGATGTGGCCTAATGCACAACTTCAACGAAGGAAGGCCCATTCACGCATGTCGCCACACAGAAGACGCTCTAACTGAGAATTGAACGGGCAACGTATAACTGTGAGGCGACAATGCTATCGCAGCACCACCACCGCAGCCTGCCTACTTAAAGAGTAAATAACCAAATTTGCCACAGTATACAAACTGTCAGGTAAATACTCCTCAAGCGAGCATATGACACAGCCATAATAAACATGAGTGTAAATGAACTGAGACATACCTCTCTGGACTATATGAAGAGAGATATGATGGCGCTCTTGGAATATCAGTCTGAGTTTGGTATGAACCTACCCTTGAGCGAAACTCTACTATCACCAAGATTGATGCCACACTATAAATAATAGATTACCATTTTGTACAACTGGCTTAGCTTCTGGTGTCATTCAAAGGGGGTATAATATATATCCATCTAGAAAGAGATGGTAGAGAGTCCTAACTGCTATGCCACTGGTGGCCCATACCTCTCTCCCCATCACACCTCTCAACTTGGAAACATCAAAAATCTAGACAAAGGCCCTTGAAAAGTAGGTACAACTGGCCAAAAACCTGGACATTGATTAACATAAAATTTGCATGCATAATTATGTAACCCCGCCCTATCTGATGGAATTGTGGGATACCAAGTGAAGCTGTTAGCAAGCTGTTCAACAGTATGAGCCGTAGTGTTCCACACAAAGCACTGAACCTATCAGGGACACATTTCATTGTAATCAGGGATGAATCCAGAAATTATTAGGGACAACCAGGGGCACTCTTAAAATACCAGTAGTATCAAACTTTAGATACTGACAGAATAAGAGAACTGTAATCAATATAGATTTTTCGTAAGTAAAAGAATTCAATAACTGATTATTGTCAATATTTCATAAGTGAAATTCACCATATTTTCTCCAAAAGTTACCAATTTTAGAAGGGACTAAGATGGACAGACCTAAAATTTGAGTCAAAATCAGCATACCTCAACTGTCTAGATTTTCACAGAATGTCCAGAGTTTTTTTTTTTCATAATGTTGGTCTGTTCCTCTTAAAATTTGTGCTTTTCCTGCAAATCACTGAGGATTTGAAGTCACAAAATAATGACATCCATTTGAGTTTTAGACTTCATATCCTGAAGAAAAATGCATGCTAACAAAAATCCTGCTTTTGAGCAACTTTTTAAGTTTATAAGAGCAGTCTTTAAAATCTGTCCTTATTTTTGGTCTTTTGTTCCTCATTATTTTATATTTTGTCCAGATTTCCTGTGCTAAAACTTCTTGAGGAATGTACGTCACATCTTCAAATATT
The DNA here is from genome assembly GCF_019279795.1 of Protopterus annectens. Classification (NCBI taxonomy): domain Eukaryota; kingdom Metazoa; phylum Chordata; order Ceratodontiformes; family Protopteridae; genus Protopterus; species Protopterus annectens. The sequence goes on from NC_056737.1 coordinate 1,251,601,622, forward strand.
TATATTAATTTAAAAGGTACATACCACGAATAAAAGAAAATAATAAATAAAAAATATAGGGGCAAGCCATGCAGAATTTCATACTGCCACAATGGCAATCATTTCCAATCTGCAAAAGAGGAAAGGCAACATAAATCACATAAAAGGCCTTCCAGGTTCTACTGTAATTATTTACAGAACATTATTGGGCAAAATTGAACCAATCTGTGAATGCGCTGTTGTCATAACTGGCCTTTGTCATAGGTCAACTAGGCAGCTGCTCTAGCAGGATGGTGTAGATATACCAGGATGGAGGGCACACAGTGGTGTTGAGGAGGTGCTATGGAGATCTTTTGCCTAGGGCACCAGTTGACCAAAGGCCAGCCCTGGATATAATCTGATCTGATAACCTTAAGTGACAATTTACTCTTATTTACTATAAATTGCTTTGTTTAAGCTTGCTAACTACCCATCTAACATAGAGTATAAAGATAATATATTAGACAATGTCTAAGCTGCTAATACCCTTGTGCCTTATCTATATTATAAATATATCCAGGCTATACTATGTTACCTTCGTAAGGGTATTCAAAATCTGACAGACACTCTTTTGAAGTCAGTATCACGCATTTGTTTTACCTATCTTCTGTAAAGGATTTACTTGTCTTAGTTTACCGTGGTAGAACGCTAATTACAACTGACCAATTTCAGGGATAACCCGGGTTGCAGAGATACAAACCATAACAGAATACATTTTAAGAGACAAAACCTTAAAACAAAACAACATACAGTTGCATGCAATAGGGAAATGTAGTTATGCAGACAAAGATTCATTTAAGCATTAGAACTCATTATGTTTTATATATATATATATATATATATATATATATATATATATGTATATATATATATATATATATATATATATATATATATATATATATATATATATATATATATATATATATTATATCCAACATTCCTATGCTGGTCTGTGCAGCTTTTCTTCCCAGGTCATTTTAGTCCAGCAACAGCCAATGAAGTGAACAAAGAAATAAAGAAACAACTTCTTCTTATAGTAAATTTCAACACCATCTGTCCGTTTAGAGTTAGCTAACTGCAGATCAAAAAGCTGCTTTAATAACGACAGCCTTCACCTTCCCCTTGCAAATGTTTTTCAAGCAACAGCTTTAGTAAACACGTTTACTGCATCTCTGCAACTCCAATGATATGCCATGCCTTCAAATAAAGAAATAAAAAATGTGGAAATCTACATTAAGTAATGTAACAAACAGTCATTTGAAGCCCCAACTTCAAAGATAAATTTGACACAACTGGAACTTACGTTGCAAAGTAACAATCTGCTACAATCATGCAGTATCAAAGCTCCATAACAGTCCCCACCCATAACATTTCCATCAAAGGAGGATTCTTGGCAGTGCCTCTCTTGGTCTTTTTCAAGATATCTACTTCTGAAAAGTTATTGTCTTTCTTCATACCATCAGCCCAGCACTAAAATAAGATCTACTACAATTACTAGTAGTAGCACATTCGAGAAGGCCCACCAAACCACAAACATGTAAACAACAGGTTGTACAGGGAAGACACATTCTCTTATTCACATTTAATTTGGAGTCGACTAAACTACCCTGGTGCAAACTAAACTGGCTTTACATTCTTTGGTAGCACCACTAGCATGTAAATTAAACGTATTGCATGTATGGGGGTTGAAGTAGAGAGGCATGCTAGACAGACAGACTATGATGAATTATCCAATAGTTTCTTTTTTTTTTCTTTTTTTTTTTTACCTGGAGGAGCCACAGAACGGGCTGGAGGAAGTAAAGATAATTTTTTTTCATTCTCTTTGAGAGTCTCTCACTCTCAGACTGACTGCTGTAGTGTGTGTGCACTGCAGCAACAAGAGTTAGTGTGTACCGGTCCGACTCTGCACTGCCGACTGAAGCTCAACTGCTGCTGCACTTAAGTAGTAATGAACAGTAAAGTGTAATGGTAATGGTTCAGTTCTGGCACTAGCTTGCTCTGTATTAATTTAAAACAAAAAAAAAAGCTTGACACTCGACAGAGTCATCCTGTGCCACTCCATTTGTTGATCTTCTGACCAGATGCTGTTACGATGTGCTGCTGCTACTTATCCAGGAAATTGGTTCCCCAATCCAGTCCATCCATGTTGTAACCACTGGCATGCATGGCACATACAGAAAAAGGTAAACAGAGACAGTAGAGTAGTTCACACCCCACAAGCCCTCAGCAGATTCTGACAGGCTGACAACCTGCATTACGAAGCTGAAGTCATCACACATGCCCTTGTACCCGACGACATCGGCAACAACTTCGCCAAAAAAAAAAATTAAAAAAAACACCTTTAGAAATTCGGGAATTGAATGGGATACTCAGGAATTCATGGCACCCCGTTATTTTGCCCTCAAAACTGGTAAATACTGAGGACTTTGCTACGGTTGAAAGGTATGCTCCCAACTTTTTTTTTTTTTTTTTCAGTATTGGCTAAATCCTTGTCAGCCCCAATAGTACTGTGTTTTATTCAATGCCAGTCTTTTAAGCTTCCAACATAACAAAACAGTCTCCAGATTACATTAAGGTACTGCTGCTCAATGTTAAGAGCCCTCAGAAAAAAAAAATCTATTCTCTACAAGACCTGCTTACCTTGGGAAACATCTATATATGCATCATCTAAAAGCGCTGCTTCAAGAGAAATGAAAGTGCTCCATCAATGCAGAGTTTCAATGCCAATCACGTGTTCAGGTTCACTGAATATGACAAAGGCACAAAAGGCGGTGGTGTCTCTATCATCTTAAAAAAAATAACTTGTACACTCATTAGACAAGATAATAACCTGGAACTACTCCGCAGGCATTGACTATTGGCAAAACCCCTTATCATATCATAGGTATCAATAGGACCCCTCTGTGTCCTCCTTGGCCCAGTCCTCATCACTAACTATTATGGAGTCACATGTATTAAGCCAAGCATCATTCTTCTAGGAGACTTCAACTACACAGCACTCCATAAACTGGAAGACTTGTACATCCTTGAATATGTACACCCAGAAAGTTCTAGACTTCATCAATTCATCAATACAAATTCTCAGAATCAGTTAGTCCACACCCCAACTAGAGACAACAAAATTCTGAATTTCGCCCTTACCAATATGGATCAGCTTGCTTCCCACCACTTGTAACTTCCTGGTCAAATCAGACCACAAATCAGTCACATTCACCATAAGACTGAAGTCTGAAGCAGTTTCCAATATCTTGGTATTCAGAGATTATGTGAACGTTACTCTACTAAAACTAAGTGATGACCTGGTTAATTCCAAAGCCGTTTCCATCTTGGCTATCCCATTACCTATGCAGAGTCTTTTACTGTCAGATGCTAAGCAGATGTAAATAGCTGCATAAATACATCTGCCCCTCTACCCCCAGAAATAAATACAATGCTAACTTCAAAAATAAACCCATGTGGTAGAACTTATTAAGCTAATATAAACAGGCTCTATAAAAAAAAGAAATATAATTCTTGTATTCAAAAACACACTTAATTCTCAAGATGACAAAAACACAATTGCTTAATTAGTAAGGAACTCCGGATCCTGATCAAATCAACCTAAGACAGATATGAGGTAAAAGTAGCAACCAAGGCAAAGGATAACCAGAGAGCTTTCTTTGCCCATGTTGGGAAACTCAGAAACAATGTTCAGCACTGAGCAGAGGAAATAGTAAATGGTATTATACATTTGGACCAAAAGGATCTGCCTATCTAACTAGCAGACACATTTAGCTCAAACTCCACATCCCCTTAAAAAACACCCTTAAATCTCACAAAATCAAGTCAAGGTGCTATCTAAGGCCAGGAGCACTACTTCTATGGGACTGGATAACATACCGGTCAGCCTAGTAGCTAGCCTGAAACATGACTTGTCAGACCCCCTACAGAGGCACTACAATATCAGTGTTAAAACAGACTTTGTGCAGGATGAATGGAGGACAGTACCAGTCGGTCAATGGAACTGGGTCATTAGAGATCCATAAGTCTAACCAGTCAAGCTGTAAGAAAGAAGAAAGGATCATTAACAAATTAATAAATAAAGATATAGGTAATCTGTAGGACAGACCCTCAACACTAGCCAGTTCAGACTCGTCAAGAGTATGTCCTATCTACTTAATCTGGTTGACTTCTTCAAAAAAATTACTGTACCAATGGATGGGATCAGTTCAGTATATGTCACATATTTAGACCTTTCCAAGGCATTTGACACCATCGAACACTCAGGTATCATATATAAACTCTCCAAACTAAATATAAATCAAATATGTAACTCAATGAATAGCAAATAGTTCACAAACAGATCCCAAGAAATTAGGGTGGGTGGTTCTACCTCCTCCAAAAGATCAGTCACTATTAGTATATCCCAGGGTTCAGTCCATGGGCCACTCTTCTTTGGCATTTACTTCTCAGAGATCAAAGCTAATGTTAAGGGTTTGCGGTTGACCAAATTGCAGATATCTGTAAACATGATGCAATCAAAAACATCCCAGATTACACCATGTTCCTCTAAGATGGCCTGACCCAAATGAATACGTGGTGTCAAACTCATAGACTAAAATGTATAATCATATCCTTTAGCAAGCATAGATACCTTTGTAATTATCAAATTGACAATACAACCCTGATACTTAATATTGTAGTTAGGGATCTGGGAACCTATGTCAACAACAAGCTGTCTTTGATCACCGTTTATTCACTACAGTAAGGAAGTCCTTTTCCATTGCAGAGCTTATATCTAAAGGTATGGCATCTGGGTCCAGGCATCTAATCATTCCACTGTACCTGTTACTCGACAGAGTGATCATTGAATATTAATACAACTTTTTGTACATACCTGTCCAAACACTTGTCACAATTTGAATGACCACAATGCTTCTTCATTAAGAAATTCAAGGGCATAAAATCATAAAAGCTATGTGGGCCATCTGAAAGCCTTGTCTTTCTTCATGAAAACATATGATCTACTGAAAGGTGACCTCTACCTCTCATATAGGGCTGCAACAGACCCTATTCTGTCAGATATATTACACATCCACCAGCCCAGTGGTGGCATAAACACACACTCAAGAGATCTCAGTCTCTTTTGTAACATAAATAGAACATGTTGGACCAACAGATATATATCACAAAGAATTCCGCTTCTGTGGAACCATCTTCCACTCCACATAAAGCAAAGTACTTCTCTTATTCTATTTAAACATAGCTTGGATAAATGCCTGGTAATTACAAATTCACCTCCCCACCTCTATCCCCCCTGTTTAGCACCCTTGTCCCTCATGGATAGGGGGATATATGTAAATGTCTCAATATATCCTTGTTCTGCCTGTCTCTGAGTCATTTGCACACAAAAAATAAGGGCTTAACGCTACCACAGGAATGTAAGGATAGGCATTTTAAGATCCTCACAGATCAATAACCTAGTAAGGAGTTATGAACCGATGAACCTATGAACAGTATACTTGTGTTACCGATGAACCGATGAACAGTATACCTGTGTTACCGATGAACCTATGAACCGTATACCTGTGTTACCGATGAACCTATGAACAGTATACCCATGTTACCGATGAACCAATGAACAGTATACCTGTGTTACCAATGAACCTATGAACAGTATATATATGTTACCGATGAACCTATGAACAGCATACCTGTGTTACCGATGAACCGATGAACAGTATACCTGTGTTACCAATGAACCTATGAACAGTATACCTGTGTTACCGATGAACCTATGAACAGTATACCTGTGTTACCAATGAACCTATGAACAGTATACCCATGTTACCGATGAACAGTATACCTGTGTTACCAATGAACCTATGAACAGTATACCTGTGTTACCAATGAACCTATGAACAGTATACCCATGTTACCGATGAACAGTATACCTGTGTTACCAATGAACCTATGAACAGTTTACCTATGTTACCGATGAACCTATGAACAGTATACCCATGTTACTGATGAACCAATGAACAGTATACCTGTGTTACCAATGAATGTATGAACAGTATATATATATGTTACCGATGAACCTATGAACAGTATACCTGTGTTACCGATGAACCGATGAACGGTATACCTGTGTTACCAATGAACCTATGAACAGTTTACCTATGTTACAGATGAACTTATGAACAGTATACCTGTGTTATCGATGAACTGATGAACAGTATACCTGTGTTACAGATGAACCTATGAACAGTATACCCATGTTACCGATGAATTGATGAACAGTATGCCTGTGTTACCGATGAACCGATGAACAGTATACCTGTGTTACCGATGAACAGTATACCTGTGTTACTGATGAACCAATGAACAGTATACCTGTGTTACCGATGAACCGATGAACAGTATACCCGTGTCTGATAAAATGTATATTAAGCCTTATGAAGATTAAATGATGTGTTAGTTTTCCATGTAGGGGTGTGGAGCTCCCATAGAATGCTTATTCAGAGCAAAGTCTGTCTTCAAAAGTGCAGCAGACCAAACTAAAGCAGTTTCTAGATGGACTAATGTGGGGCACTATCCAAATTCTGTAGCGAGATTCTAAACCTGGACACAGTGTTGTCACCAGACTCTTATAGGTAGGGGCTGTCACTGTGCCTTTGCAAAAATAAATTAATTAATTAAATAAATAAAATCAGATTTGCAGATATTAAAAACAAAGTCTGCTATTATCAAACAGTTTGAATGACAGAAGAGCTGTATGGTGACAATCCCGATATAGTAAAACAGTTACATGTAAGTATTTTGTGTGGCAAACAATGTAAATGTCTAGCAATAAAACTACAGTATGAGGAAAACAGTGATGCAAATAGTCCCATAAAGTATAAGAATTCAAGCTGCCTGCCTGCCTGCCTGCCTGGCAGCAAGAAGTAAAGAAAGGTTGGTCAGTATAGTTGAGTAGTAGTGGGCTGACAAGAAACTTCATTTAAAATACATTTAATAAGCAAACCCTATTTCTCAAGCAAGACGATTCTGAGTCAGTGTAAGTATAAAACACAGTAAAGTCTTTCATAACAGATAACACTTGATTAGAGCACACAAACCAGCACTAGAAGCATAAAATGTTGTAAACATTGAGTCAAAGGAAGCAGCAAATCTGAACTAATAAAACATAATGTGTCTATTTTTAACTGCAGTTACATCCGAAGAATCAACACATAAGATCAGGGAGCCATAGTTTTAAATGCATAACAGTGACCTAAGGTAGTTTAGATGAAGAAAATAATGCTTTTGTTCAAGTAAAATTGTTACTTAAAGTTATTTCCTAACAGATAACATTTGACTAGACAACAAGGTAATTGTTAATATTAGGATTCACAAAAAAAAAGGCAAGATGCAAAGTAGCAAAGCACACCTTGCCAGTTACATATGGGGCAACAAAAACAATGCTGCTGTGCACTTAAAGATCCCTGAATGTATCAACATATTGGGCACTGTTCAATTAAGTAAACATACACAGCACCCGAACTGTACTGTACTGTAGTGTACTGTGTGCATATCCCTCAGCTTTGTACCTACAGAAGTAGGGTCCAGGTTAAAAAAAAGATTAGGGAAATCATCCAAATTTAGAAACACTTGTAAATACCGATGCAAAAAGTGTCTAATTTTAAGGGGGTAGAGCAAAATTTTGAGCCAGAGTTATGGGTGGCCCCACAAATTAGGGACACTTCAGATTTATGAAAAACTTTTACGAGTAAGTAACCTTTCAAAAATAAATGCAGCAGCTGTACTATACTAATGTATTATATTTGTAATCAGGATTGTAGTCCCCTCTTATACTTCTACGTGTGTTCTGATAACTAACCTTCTAAAAATAAATGCAGCACCTGTGTTGTGCTAAAGTTTTACATCTTTAAGGGGACTGTCACCCCTTTTACCTCCCACTACTTACTTTCCACCATGCATATATGTTAAATGAGAAAACATGAGCAAATTTAGACTACCGCAATTAATGCTGGTGGAAATAAATCTATGCCATTATTATAAAAAGCTGAGATAGCTTTACAAAAAAGTGACACAGGAACCATAGCACACTATATCTAAGGCTTCACAACAGAACTACAATGCCTGCACTTTTTTGCAATTATTTATTTTAAAAGCTAGGAATATGTAAACAATGCTGTATGAAACATTTTAACTCCCAAAGACGAAGCCAAATTATTTAAAAATGCATGACAGATATCAGCTGTAAAGCATGGAAGAAAAATGGAATATATGTAATGCAGTAAACAGGGGACATTGTCATGTCTGCTATAAATACTGTGTATTAGTGTTTTCCCGGCTCTCTATCAGCTTTGTCTCTTGGTACTCACAGATATGAAGTAAAATGTCATAATAAGTTGTCACTTCATATCTGGCATGTGTGTTTTAACACATTAATTCATCTAAGGATGTAATGGTGCCCCTCTACTCTTCCCTCATCAGACCCATTACTGAGTACAATGCACCAATTGGAATGTACCTGGCTAGAAATCTCCAGCAGCTGGAGAGACCACAGAGGTACCTAACCAAGAGAATTACTGGCCTCAAACAGTTGCTCTATGCAGCACGACTGAAAAAAGCTAAGACTGTTCTCTGTTGCATACCGCTTTCTCAGAGGTGATCTCTGTCTAACGTACAGAGCCATGTCCAACCCAGAATTGTTGAACATGCTCCATCTTAGCAAAACCAAATCTACTCAAGCTACACACTCTAGGGATATAAACCTCAACACAACAATGAATAGAACATGCTGGAGGGATAGATTCCCTTTGCAGAGACTTCACTTACTATGGAACAGGGTCCCAATCTACATAAGACAGAGCCCCTCACTATCACTCTTCAAGAGGAACCTTGATGAGTGGATGGGTAACAGAAAGTTCACACCGGGGATCACACCAACAGCACTACTAGATAGGGGCCAAGGGTACTAGCTGCTAGTACAAGGGTCTAGGGAACTACTAAAGGGGCAGTAAATACCGCGCAATGTGGCTGGGCTAATATATGCCTTCGGGCAGATAGCTCAGTACCAACCTATGAACCTATGAACCTAAGTAGGAATGCACCATTTCCACCCAGGCCCATCCATTGCCTTGAACCATTTCTTATCATGAGGACAATATGCATTGCTTCCCCTACATTTTTGTTTGCTCCAATAATAGGGTTCACAAAATTCTCTGAATGATTTGCACCCTGATGGTGGTTTATTTCTATGAAGTGAAGACCTTAACTATTATGCCAGACTTACTCTTCTCAATTCCAGCAGTTCCTCAGAATGCTACTCATTAGGTGGGCGAAGCAGTGGTCCCAGCTATGACTTAACTTTTGGTAATGGATAGCAGAGTCCTAGCCTCATGCTGTGAAACATAAATCATAAATTCATGTTTTTTGCAGCAATCATATATACTTAGTGTGCATTGATCTGACATGCCCACATTTCTGCCCTCATTAACTTGGCACAGACAAAGAGATGGACAGACCCATCTAGTTACACCAACTACAATAGCTATGTAAATGAAGAGGACTGTGCAGAATTTTCCAGGTGCATAAATACATAAACTAGCACCAATTGAGCACAGCATTCTAGAACAAGCAGTGTATGTTTGCTTTCTAAGCTAGTGGTGTCCAACAAATCCAATGAAAAATCAGTCAGATCTACTATGGGAGAGGAATGTAGCATGGGTCAAAGTTAGTTGTCCAGAGACATTCGGCTGCAATGTTACACTGCAGCAGCATGCTTGGACTGAAGCCACGTTTCACTGGCACCCTTTGGTAATTTTTTTGAAAGATGGAATCATTTGCTGGCTGTGAAAAAAGGCTATGCCTGTAAAAAAAAAAAAAAGTTGTCGCAATGTTGCCAATTTTTTGCTCCACATATATTCTCATTAGCGTTAGATTTAAGTTAATATTAGTGTCCCTGTTTTTATTGCTAGTAGCCACTAAAAAATATCAAAACTCGGACCACAGCAAAGACGGATGGAGCCCTAAATGATGCGACTCAGGTGACTGGGCTTTGATTAATGGCCTTGGCACTGGGGAGGCTATGAGGGGAGAGTGAGGGGTGAGGAGGCAAGTCCCGCTCATCTCTCCTGGGAGTAGGGGGTGAGGGAGGGGGTTGTGTGCACTTGCAGGTACATAGACTAATGTGATCTCCCAGATGGGGGCTGGATTGACCATCACTCATATTATAATGACAGAAGCATGTTGGAAGGAATGCCCCTTTCAGAAGTGAGGGTGCATTCTAAGTGGACAGCCTATTACATACCCTTACTACTGCACCTAACTGGCTTCATACAGTGTTAGGGCAATGAAGAAAATTGTATCATTTATTTATTTAACATTTGTTTACCAGGAAAGTCCAAATGGGAAAGATCCCATTTCCAGTGGAGGCTCAGGGAGAAACATTCCAAATATGTCTTTGGTAAAATGTTCGAACAACTCCTGATAGATGCCTGGATTACAACTCCTATTGGTCAGCTCTACCCTGTGATGAGAAGGTTGACTGACCCAGTGAGGGTCTGATGATTGTCAGGCAGCACAGACAAAATGCTGCAAAGATATAAATATCAAAGTTACTTACAAAAAAATATTATAAATAGGACAAAAATTCCATTAAGGAAAAACATTGCAAATATCATATATTTGTACATGTTTCTGTGTCATTACTGAGTTTTACAAGTGTGACATTGCATTAGCCAATCCTGTTAGGTGCAAATGTCTGATATTAGCACTTAACTTTCTTTAACTGAATGGTCATAATTTTAACCCTGGTGTGTCTCAAGAGTTTTATTTTGCATTAAATGACCAGGGGACTGGGTTAGTTAAAGTGCCAATGGTTGTAACTAAAAAGTATGGTAAAGGATAACTCCAGGTTAGCCAGAGGAATGTCTATCATTCATAAATACCTCACTGGTCAATACTATATATTCTCTGTCCCAAAGTGAACAAGCTTTCTGCTTAATCCTAATCTCACCAATTGTTGATTATAAAATTGTACATTAATATCACAACTAATCGTAGACATTCAGATGCTGACAGCAACTAAACTAGTCATGCGGAAGATGTTTTACTGAACTGACATTAATTGCAGTAACATCATAACAGTTAACATTAGATAAGAGCAATGACTCGGAGAACATTAAATCACAGCTATAAACGCAAGTTCCAGTCAGAGACATCTTCATTCAGAGTTACTGTTTTTGTCAGGAGGCTGGAATATACTCTTTCTGCAGTCTTCAAATAATTATGACATAGAGTGGTGGGTAAACAGCACTGCCTTTGCAGGCAGGTAACCTAGGAGAACTCATTACAGCCATCACTGCATTTTAAATCAATAAACATGCAATGTTTTTTACTCTTATAATGATTTTGCAGCATCTGCAAATCACATAAACCATGAAAATGCCTTTCAGATTAATCCTTTCTCATTCTCATTCCCTCACCAAAACCTGTAGCACAAGTTTTATCAAAATCTTAGAATTTGATCTGTGTCATATTACCATAATTTAAAAACTGAATAACCTAGTTAATGCAAGATGCTGTCCAGCACACAGCAGCTTACTATCCACCATTTTATTGGCAGGGATTGAAACCCAACTTTAAAGAATACCTTAATAGAAAGAATTGCAGAAGACATACATTTTCACTCATTCATTCTCTTATAACTCAGTAAATCTAATTTAAGGTCACACTTGTTCAAAAGCCTATACCAGCACTCAATGGTTCCAAGGAAATGATACTTGTCCCAAACGAGGCACCATCCCATGATAGGATACACATAAACATTCACTCACTCAAGGCACATACACCTATGGGCAATTTGGGTGAGTACTAATCCAGTTACAGGATGCTCTATGATGAAGAAAGAAATCAGAGTATCTAGTAAAAAGTTTGCTGTTACTGGGAGGACATCCAGATTGTGTACAGTATCACTCTTGCTGAGACCTGAACTAGAGAGCAAAGCAATGTGAGGCAGTGACATCTAACTGCTTGGGCCATTATGCCATCAAAAATTAGGAAAACGATAAAGACCTTTAGTGCTGAGATCCAAGATAGAGTTGTTAATAGTGATACAGGTGCATAACTCACCGAATGTCCTCAATACATTAATTTCTTGTAGAACTGCAAAATGTCATTAGTTCATATTTATGTTCAAGTTTATTTAAGTGTTTGAATCTTAATTATTTTACAAAAGACTCAGACATGAGAAACATGAGAATGTATAACAGCTGAGAAGTAATACAGCTGAAAAATATGATTTGTTATTAATACATTCCGCAAATTAAAACACAAAAAGTTATGAAAATTAAGTTTACAAAAACAAAGATGGGAAGCAATGGTAAGTTAACACCTTACACTTTGGGCCAGTTTTGTAAGACAAGCTAGGATGCCAACAAACCCAGACTATTTCTAAGAACCAAACTGGAGCTCAGTGCAATGATTCACTTTTCTTACATCTGAGTTCTTCAAATGGTAGTGCATGAAACTAGCAAAAGACCAAGAATAACATGTCCCATTTTATCAAGGCCACATTAAAGGGAAAAATGTTTTTTTTTCAGTTATTACCCAGCCCATTTGGCTTAAAACACCACAGAGTGAAAATTTCCTTCAACAGAAGATAACAACGCCCATTCCAATCTAACTGAAGGTATGACGAAAAAGCACAATAACACCAATAATGTAACATTAGGCAGGGTGCTATTAACAGTGGCTGTAACAATGTGACAGCTGTGGTAAGACTTCTGTGAGTGCTGGACACTGATTTATTGCTCTCAAAAGCAAGAAATTAAATTATGTTTTCGTGACATGAAAAATGGAGATTACCAGGATTTATCTAACATTAAAGTCATTGTATCAGTATCACAGGGTATATTATGATTGCAGTCTTGACATATAACTTTACTTATTATGAAGCACTAGATAGATCATATGTTTAAGTTCTGATTATGCATTTCCTAACTGCTTTAATATGCTTATCTAGAGGCAAGATTTCCCAGAATTTCAGCATGCATCTGTATTTTTTTTCTTGGTTAAATAAAAGCATATATCTAAGAAGAAAACATTCATAATTGATAGCCAAAAGAATTTCTGGGGTCCTCCCGTTTCAAGCAGTGTACAGTCTTTTCAGTGAAGTCAACTATAGTATACATATTTTCTTAAACACGTTACTGGCTTTCAGTATGTGCAGATCTTAAAACAAACCAGTCTAAAGGCCTCCTTAGTTACAGCACCACGGCCTATGACCAATTTACACTACTAAAATTCTAAAACGAACTAACAAGGTATTCCCAAATGGCTTTATTCAACAGTAAAATCACTTGGGCAGTAAATGGGTAAGCAATTTTTTCAGACAATTAGACAATTTAAAAAACAGCCATATATATATATATATATATATATATATATATATATATATATATATATCATCTGTTACATGATCTGAAATCCACAACTTTAAAGATTTAAAGAAACATTGTATCAGTATGTTGGTGTCATATTTACTATATAGAAATAAAATTTAAAATATCTTACCACATTACAGCCAAAGCCCTGACATGTATATATTTTCCATTAATCATACAGCTTTGAAATCTTAAAAGAAACATTGTGGCAGTATATTAATCTCCCAGTAACTATTTGAAAAATACACCATACCACATTATGGCTGCTGCCTTGACATGATTATGGCTGGCATGACTGACAATTTGATTATAGGAAAATATAATAAGTTGAAAACAAATCATCACTCATTCTGTTTTCCATAAGCTTCCATTTTTAACAAACTATTTATAGTTATAATATTGTTTAACCCAGGGTGTACTGTGGCATTCAAATTTAGCTGCCACCAAAATTCAAGTTGTTCAAAAATGGGCCACCTCTGGGACTACGTTCTACTTTCTCTGGAACTGCAAATTGGAAGCTATGGTCTTTATAGTTCTTAATGTGTTTGTATAAAGCATTTGTGGTTTTCTGCTTTTTTGTACCATGAGTATGCTTGTATAGTCACTCTTTTAATTTGCATGGGGTCTTGCCAATGTAAAATGTGCTACACACCTCTACATAAAGCAATATAAACCACCCCATTTGTATTGCAATTGAAATGGCCAGTGAGCCTTAAATTCTTTACACCCACCTTATAATATACAAATATACTTATGATTAGGGCAAAGCAGTGATGGGTTCAGTTTGATGAGTTAGTGGCAAATGTTGCTATTTTATTGTATCACTGGTTTAGTTTCTTTGTATGGAAGCTTAAAGGTTAAGCAGCACTGGGGAGCCATATATTAAAGTGGGGAATAGGAGAGTAAAGGCCATGAGTTTATGGGGTGACACAGTTAAGTACTTCCTTGTTCTGTAGAGTGTGCCTAATTTTTGGTGAGTTTTTCTGATAGTCTGTTGCACATGTAAGTCAAATTTTAGGTTATCATCAATTGTCATGCCTAGTAGCTTGGTATGGGAGATGACTTCTAGGTGTTATTACACACTTACTGAGAGTTTGTTTTAGGGGTGTAAGGGCTGTTAGGAAGAATAGCAGCAGCTTTGCATTTTTTGGGGATTGGTTCGAAGCTGGGAGTTACTGGGTCAGCTTTCAGCTGATGAAATTGACTCTTGGTTGAGGTGTTGTAGAGTAATTATGTTTCTAGCAGAAATGTGGAGTCATCAGCATACTGTATGAGGGATGTCTGACATCTGGTGGAGTGGAGGTTGTTGGTAAATATGTTGAAGAGCAGTGGCCCCAGTATGAAACCTTGGGGAACTCCTGTTTTGAATGGTAGGAAGGGTGAGTAACAATTGATCAATTTAACAGTCTGGAGTCTATCGGGAAGGTAGCTGGAGAACGAGTTGATGGACGTGATTGACAGCAAAAGTGAAGACAGTTGTTTTAGAAGGCTATGAGAATCAACATCAGAAGCCTTGGACAGATCCTGAAACATGGCAGACACCAGATTGCCACTGTCTCTGGCTAAAATAATAATGTTGGTGAAATTTAAGAGAGCTGTAGTAATGATATTACTACAGTCTGAAACCTTGTTTTGTGGGGACAGGAGGTTGCTCGTTTCTAAATGAGTCTTTAATTGATTATGAATGCATTTTTCAAGGATTTTTGAAAAGGGGAAATAATGGCAATAGGTCTAAAGTTTAAGAGGTCATTGGCATTACCTCCTTGTGAAGTGGGATGCTGAGACTTTTTTTCCATAAGGCTAGGACATACGATTCCTAAACAGACCTATTTTCCATAATGGATGCTGCAAAGGAAATCGAGAGATTAAGCTGCTATTTTTAAGAAATCACCAAGAATTCCACCTGGAGCATGTGTACTTGGTTTAATTTGTTTGTGATATCTATTTGAGACACTGTGCAAGTTCAGGTATTTTAGTCATTCATAATAACTTCAATGTTCACATCCATGGATGCCCTTGGTATATTTCTGCTGTCCTCTTTCCAGTTTACTCATGCTTGCTTTCTTATAAAGTGTCTATATTGTTATTCCATGCTCGTGTTTGGGTCTAATGTAACTAAGACACAATGGTTTCATCATTTCTTTTTTTCGTAGATTTTATATATCTTTTTATACAACTTATAGCTCTATAATTATCATTAACCAATTGACTGATATGATTAGAAAAAAATCAGATATGGATCTACCCATATACCCAAGTCCTTAAATGAGTCTACAGTTTCAATCACTGGGTGCTGTATTAAATACTCAACTTTCAATTCAAGTCTCCCAAATCTCATATGCTTAGTTTTTTATGTATTTATCAGCATATTGCTCTCCTGTGTCCAGTCAGTTTATTCAAGTTCTTTTGCAGTCATGCCTTATCTCTAACACATGCAATCAGTTTACCCATTTTCAAGTCATCTGCATACAGCCTGTAGAATACCCTAGATGAAAAAGACAGATCTGAAAGATACAATCTAAAAAAGTACGGGTCCAGGACAGAGTCAAGTGGGACACACTAACTATAACCTTGAATTTCACTTTTCCAATTGCGATCTGACACTTGCCATGTCCTATTTGTAAGCCATGCAGCTAATGATCATATCAAGAGTACATCAGTACCTTGATGTTCAAATTTATTGATTAGTGTTTTGTATATGGCTCTATCAATACTGAAGTTAAATCTATATAAATTACATCACAGCACAATTTTTTTATTCATAGCTGTTATTATATTGCAATAGAACTTCAAGTTACAGGTAGAAATAGATCTATTTTCAACATATGCATGCTGATATATGATTTCAAGTCCCAACCTTTACAATTCTGACAATAATTTATTCAATACAACCTTCTCCGTTACTTTTTCTACAATAATAATTTAAACTTATTGGGCTGCATGACTCCTGATGTTGTGTGCCTAGATCCTGATTTTTTTTTTTTTGCATTCAATTTCTGTTACAAAACTTGTAACATTCCTTCTGCAGTTTTTTTCCTACTTCCCTTTCACTTTAAGATAGGTTTAATAAGTGCATGTCTCCAATCTTGAGGAATCTCCCCATATTTATATGACCTAGCACACAAGTGATATAATCCCACTCCCGCTGTAAGTTTATACCAAGGTGTTCTCAGGTCATTATTAGTAATTCTGTCTCCTCCCTTTATTTTGTTTGGGTCCAGTTTGTGTGGTTCTTTTTCAATATAATGTACCTCATTATCTGAGGTTATTCAATGTTACTAGCAGAATTTATCACCCATTTGTAGAGCCAAACTGCTCTGCATAAGATTTTGTGTGTACACACACATATATATATACACACACACACACACACACACACACACACACACACACACACACATATCATATATTCATATATATATATATATATATATATATATATATTTATAAAATCTATTATGTCTAAGAATAAAGTTTAGAATCTACACACAGTTTATCAATTTGTATGTATTTATTCCTATCATATGTTATGTATCTATAACATGATTTCCTATTATGCTAAATATCTTTATATACATTTTCATCAACTTTTTCTTGATCTTGTCTCATACCATGTTTAATTTGTCTGCACAGTTTATTTATTTCAGTATTTTATGACAAGCATGGAGGTGTTTAGGTGAAATGGCAGTGGAGTTTTTAACCAGATTGTTTAATGAAATCTTGGAAAGTGAGAAGATGCCTGAGGAATGGAGAAAAAGTGTTTTGGTACCGATTTTTAAGAATAAGGGTGATGTGCAGAGCTGTAGTAGCTACAGAGGGATTAAATTGATCAGTCACAGCGTGAAGTTGTGGGAAAAAAGTAGTAGCAGCAAGGTTAAGAAGGGACGTGATGATTAGTGATCAACAGTATGGGTTCATGCCAGGAAAGAGCACTACAGATGCGATGTTTGCTTTGAGAGTGTTGATGGAGAAGTACAGAGAAGGTCAGAAGGAGTTGCATTGTGTTTTTGTAAACTTAGAGAAAGCATATGACAGGGTGCCTAGAGAGGAGTTGTGGTATTGTATGAGGAAGTCATGAGTGTCAGAAAAGTATGTAAGAGTGGTACAGGATATGTACGAGAGTAGTGTGACAGCAGTGAGGTCTGCAGTGGGAGTGACGGATGCGTTTAAGGAGGAGGTGGGGTTACATCAAGGATCAGCTCTGAGCCCTTTCTTATTTGCAATGGTGATAGACAGGTTCACAGACGAGATCAGACAGGAGTCCCTGTGGACTATGATGTTTGCAGATGACATTGTGATCTGTAGTGAGAGTAGGGAACAGGTGGAGGAGACCCTGGAGAGATGGAGATATGCTCTAGAGAGAAGAGGAATGAAGGTCAGCAGGAATAAGACAGGATATATGTGTGTGAATGAGAGGGAGGATAGAGGAATGGTGAGGATGCAAGGAGTAGAGGTGGCGAAGGTGGATGAGTTTAAATACTTGGTGTCAATAGTTCAGAGTAATGGTAAGTGTGGAAGAGAGGTGAAGAAGAGAGTACAGGCGGGATGGAGTGGGTGGAGAAGAGTGTCAGGAGTGATTTGTGACAGACGAGTACCTGTAAGAGTGAAAGTGAAGGTCTACAAGAGGGTAGTGAGACCAGCTATATTATATGGGTTGGAGACAGTGGCATTGACAAAAAGGCAGGAGTTTGAGCTGGATGTGGCAGAACTAAAGATGTTAAGATTTGCACTGGGTGTGATGAGGGTGGACAGGATTAGGAATAAGTATATTAGAGGGTCAGCCCAGGTTGGAAAGTTTGGAGACAAAGCCAGAGAGGCACGATTAAATTGGTTTGGACATGTGCTGAGGAGGGATGCTGAGTATATTGGGAAAAAGATGCAAATGATGAAGCTACCATGTAATAGGAAAAGAGGAAGGCCTAAGATAATATTTATGGATGTGGTGAGAGAGGACATGCAGGTGGTTGGTGTGACAGAGCAAGATGCAGAGGATAGGAAGAAATGGAAACAGGTGATCTGCTGTGGCGACCCCTAACGGGAACAGCCAAAAGAAGATGATGATGATGATGAGTTTATTTGTTTCAGTTTTCAAAGTCATAGTTTGACCTCTTCCATTTCTTATATTTTTTGTCTCTCACCTTAAACAGTATCTTGTTCTTATGAAAATATATCCTCCTGATGTTATGTGCCTATAGATCCTGATTTTTTTTTTTTGCATTTTATTTTTTGCATTCAGTTTCTTTTGTAAAACTTGTAACATTCCTTCTGCATTTTTTTCCAATGAAAGCATCACTCCAATTAGTTTTACACAGTTAATTTTTTGCTTCTATATAATCTGTTATTAATTTTCTGTACATTGGTTTAAATTTAAGTTTGGCAGAATTATGTAGCAACAATTTTAACCTTTATAACCCCATGATCACTGCACATCAACAGTGGTAAACCTTGACATGAAGTAATAGTAATTTGTTTAGCAACACAAACAATGTCTGGTGTGTGCCATTCTCTACAAGGCTTTTTTACAACATGAAGCAATTGTTGCTCCTGAACATACATTGTAAATAATTTCCTTACTAGTGTTGTTGAATTGATATTATTCCAGTCTGTTTCTGGTAAATTTAAGTCTCCAGCCACTATTATTTTTTTTCCCTCCTGTGTATCTTTGAATTGATATTATTCCAGTCTGTTTCTGGTAAATGTAAGTCCCCAGCCACTATTAATTCTTCTTCCCTCCTGTGTATCTTGCTAGGTCATCAGCACTTGACTTTGGGTGTCTATGCACTCCAACAATTATTATATGTTTCTGGGTTATCTTTATTGTCACAGTTATTTAATCTATAGCATTGGTGTTATCACTGAACATGCAATAATCACAATAACAATAATAATAACAGTGTTTAATCCCTATCATAACACCTCCACCTGATTTTTTGTTAGAATGTCTTTTACAGTAAAAACATTTATACCCTGACAGAACTGGCATCCAGTCATTGTTCTTTAAAACAATAACAGCATCGATGTTGTGGGAACATAGCAAATTTTCCAAATAGAAAAACTTTATTACTAATACTTCTAGCAGTGAAAAACATCAGAGATGCATCAAAATTTTCTAAGTCTAAATTGTTACATTTTTGACCTGGCAACAATCCTGCCTTGTGTTTGTCAAATATTGTAAAATATCTGCTGCAAAAATTCTCTTCCCTGATCTTGACAAGGGCACACCACCCTGTCTAAATACATGTGCCCAAAATTAGGCTTAGATGCTCTACACATTTCCATTTTTTTTAATGTAACATTTTTTCATGTATTTTTTTTACCCAAAATATCTTTTCATTTATAATAACCTGACTCTCTTTTCTATAAATGATTTATGAAAAATATGTCCTAACACCTGTACAAGCTGTGCTAGCTTAGAGGGCTGTACGTTCCCTACTAACAGTCAAAGAGTCTTTGTGGATGAGATCAGTTATAGCAGCATGAATAAAAACAGATCCATACTTGCTTACATCAAGACATTCAAATGCCTTTCTCACATCCTCTATATTTGCTCCTACTGAGTATAACACTATTCAATGTTCATTATGTTGTGTGCAAATGTTAAGTATTAGTTCCTCTAATAACTGAATCTCCATATTACAAGAATATAATTTCTGACCAGATCGAAAGACTCCGATCATCTTCATCACCATATTGACCTCTAATTCAGTGATATCTGCTCTATCATCTTCATCACCATTAGTCTCATTAATCACACTGATTTCATTGCTTATTATATTTGCAACCATAAAGTTCTCAACCGGCTGACTTTGTACATCCATAGCTTCAGCCATGTTGTCAACGTCTATCTTTCTCTTCTTTTTTCTTAAAGTAATGTACTTCAATCCTTCCAAGTTCATCTTTGATTTCTTCCTTTTCAACTATCCTTTGCCACTTTTTTCTACCTTTTCTTTTGGAAAAATGATGGCTATTTTCTGTAGACTGAAGATTTTCTGACAGAACAGTGCTATCATGCCCTGTAATCTGTTACATAACAAAGCAGTGTCCTTTTAGTGTGTATTCTCTTTGCTTTATAGACATTAATCTCTTTCTTTTTCATCCTTTTCTTTCTTGTGAACTTATTCCTTCCTTTATTTAATTTTCTTCTATATACTCTGACTCCTCCGATTGCTGAATACTTGCTTCTATTATCTTGTTTAATAATATTATCAATCTCATCAGTTCCGTCATTAATATATGAAACAACAGTTATTCGTATGCAATCATCATCAGTAAGTCTAGATTTACATCTAATAATGGCAAGCAAATCATCCAACTTTTGGCATGAGGACCACAGATCACCAGTGTTATCAGGTGTTACCTTTAAATATGCATAGCATTTATTACACTGTACAAGATATTTGTGCTTTAGCAAATCATTAATGGCAGACTTATTTTAGGACTCCATTTTCAGCTGCAAATGAGTAAAACATTCTAAAAGAAAAGGATGATCAGAATCAGTTACCACAGAATATGAGAAAAAGCACACAAACAGTATACAACTAAATATTAAATTATGTACAATAAAGACATTGCTCTGACCTATCGTACCAGTTGTGAAAGTCATAGAAAAGCTGGATTTCCTTTACATTGTTCGCAGTTGTACCTTATTTTAAAAGTAAACATCAGTAAATCACAAACCAACACAGAATTGTTTCAGATAAGCTCTGGATTGTGCTCACTGCAGTCTGGATGACTTTATAGCTGATTTGGGTCTATATTATAATGTCGACAGGGCAGATGAGCGAACATCTTTACGTTGACACATCTTCAGTGAAACCACTAAATCTGAAATGGCTAGAACAGAGATTTTTTCCCCAGGGATCGATGGTAGTCCACTGAACACGCAAGGCATCATAAGAGATCTGGGAACACAGGTTGACAGCAATTTCTCTTTTGACCACCACATTGCCACTGTGGTCAGAAAGTCCTTCTATGTGGCACATCTCATTACTAATGGTTTTGCATCCAGGAAGAAAGAGGTCATTGTCTCCCTCCTCTCTTCCCTTATCAGGCCAATCATTGAGTACAATGCCCCATTTGGCATATACCTCACTAGACACCTACAACAACTGGAGAGGCTGCAAAAATACCTCACAAAGAGGATCATATGCCTTAAACACTTGTCCTATGTGGACAGACTCAAAATACGCCAACTATTCTGTCACTACTTAGAGGCAATCTCTGCTTGACTTACAAAGCCATGTCTGACCCAGCTCTGTTAGAAATGCTACATCTAAAGAAATCCAAATCCCTCCATATTACATGCTCCAGAGACCTCAACCTCATTACCACAATCAACAGAACAGGTTCATAACCCAGAGACTGCCCATGCTATGGAATAGACTTCCCATACATGTCAAGTGAGCACCTCACTGGCCCTCCTCGAAATCTTGATGAATGGATGGGAAATAGAAAATTCACCCGGGGGATCACTCCAGTGCTCTACTTGACAGAGGCACTGGCAACTAAGGCCAAGTGGCACAATGCCAGGCTAATCCTATGGGCTAGACTTGTAAAGGCCCCAGGGCCATTAGCCTAGTACATACCTATGAAGTTATGAACAGTCTTTGTGCTGGATGAATTGAAGTCAGGAACAGTCATGCCCTTTTAGAAAGGTGGGCTGTCAGCAAACCCACATAATTATAGACCCATAAGCCTGACCAGCCTCACCTGCAAGTCTATGGAAAAGTTATGGAATTAATAAATAAGGGCACAGGTAGCATACTGTCTCTTAACCCAAGCCAGTTTGGATTTGTTGAGGGGAGATCCTGCCTACTTAACTTGATCAACTACTTCAAGAAGGCTACTGAAGCAAGTGATGAGGGCAAATTGGTTTGCATCACATATGTGGACCTCACAAAGACATTCAACACCAACCAGCATTCAGGTATCAGATAAACTCTCCCAGCTAAATATAAATCCCTGTCTTTCTGGATAGCAAACTGGCTCACAAACAAAACCTAGAAAATTATGGTGGGTGGCACAACCTCCTCCAAAAGAGTAGTACCTCAGGGTTCAGTCCTTAGGCACTTCTGTCTGACATTTACATCCTGGAGGTCAGAGCAAATGGTAAGGGTTTATGGCTGACCACAAATAGCTGGTGTCAAAAACATGGACTAAAACTAAATGTCAGAAAATGTGTAGTCACATTCTTTGGAAAGCATGACTTCCCTTCTAACTATCATACTGACAACTCACCCCTGAAAGTGGATCACTTAGTCAGGACTCTAGACACCTATGCTAAAATGAGCTGTCTGTTAATCAGTATGCATTCACTATTGTAAAGATACCTTATTTCATTGCACAGCTTATTTCTAACGGTATAGCATTGAGGCCCAGGGATGTAATCATTCCGCTGTACTTGGCTGTCATTAGTCCAGTCACTGAATATAATGTCCCTTTCAGTATGTACCTGTCCCAACATTTGTCATGACTGGTGTGACTGCAATGCTTTCTTACAAAAATATCAAGGTCCTAAATCACAAAATCCAAGCAAACCATCTCAAAGCCTTGTCTCTCTTCTCAGTATCACACAAGCTAGTAAGGTGTGACATCTGCCTTGCATATGGAGCCTCAACGGACCCTATCCTGTCAGACATTCTACATATTCGGAAGTTCAGTGGTATTGTGAACACAAGCTCAAGGGATATAAATCTCTTTTAGAACATAAATAGAACAAGTCCGAGGGATATCTATGTATCATAGAGAATATCACTTCCATAGCCCCTTACACTATTCAAATGGAATTTGAATGAATGAATGAATGAATGAATGAATGAATGAATGAATGAATGAATGAATGGGAAATCACAAATTCCCCCCAGCTCATCACCCGTATCCTCATGGACAGGGGCAACAGGTAAATGTCCCAACATATCATTGTTCTGCCTGCATCTGGGTCATTCATGCAAAAAATATAAGGTCTAAAGTCCACGATGGGAATGTAAGGTTGGGCTTCCTAAGATCCTGACATATCATTAGCCTGGTGAGCACCTGCATTCCTATGAGCATGTCACCTTCATGTCATTGTCAAAAAGCCAAACAGTTGCAGAGCAAAGCTTAGTTCTTAAAACCACAAGACTGGATGCAGTATGAAACAAACCAAGCAACGCTGATACTGAACGAGTGTTTAATAAAACAAAACTTTCTGAAGGGTTTGTTTGACCTGAAAGCTTTATAGGTTCATAGGTTCATAGGTTCATACTAGGCTATCTGCCCTAGGGCATTTATAAGCCTAGCCAGAGTGTGTTTGGCTTTCGCCACCCATTTTAAATTAATTTTGCTATGCCCTTTTTCGAGATTAGTATACTGTGCCTCTGTCTAACAGTGACACAGAAGTGACACCCAGGGTAAACCTACGATCTCCCATCCACTCATCAAGATTCCTGTTGAAGAGAGTCAATGAGGGACTCTGCCTAACCTGGACTGGGATTTTATTCCAGAGTGAAGGGAGCCTCTGGGTTATGAATCTGTCCCTCCAGCATGTCCTATTTATTTCAGTGCTGAGGTTCAAGTCTCTCGAGCATGTGGCTCGATGGGATTTGGATTTTCTGAGGTGCAGCATGTCCATTAATTCCGGGTTGGACATGGCTTTATATGTCAGGCACAGATCGCCTCTGAGCAGGTGGTATGCCACTGAGTAGAGCTGGAGTTTCTTTAACTGGGCAGCATATGGCATCTGTTTGAGCCCTTTGATCCTCTTGGTGAGGTACTTTTTGTTTTATTAAACACTTGTTCAGTATCAGCGTTGCTTGGTTTGCTTCATACTACACCTTCATGTCATTAACCAGTTAACATGATTTTTTTTCAACCAAACTTTTACTAGCACACAACAGCACAGTAAGTGTTTAACAACAAGCATGCCGTATGAAAGATGATCATACTATAATAGCTGTAAACTAGAGTTACAATACAACAGCACAAACTGTAATCATTGCAAGAGTAGCGTACTGGTTAACTTATTGGATTAAGGTAGAACATAACAACATACACTCAACTATTAAGGCAAGCATCCCAATGCTTACTAGGTTGCACTTTCTGTACAACATGATTTGCAGATTATCAGCTCCTACCCATAACATTCTCTCATCAGAGTGGTCCTCCATCACTGAAATATTTCAGGAAGTTTGTATGGAGAACAAAATTCATTTGTCGAATGCCTAAAACCCTCTATGGAATCTATCCTGCAAGGCATTGTTTGAGCTTGCTGAAGGTCAGCTTAAGCAGATTTCTCTTCTCTCTACCAATGAAGAACCTTACTGCAGAGGCAATATGCAAGGAACCTGTTCCAAAAAGCAGAGCTCTTGGCTGACTGAGAGTCAGACATCTAGGACAAAAAAAAGGTGCAATGCAACAATATCTCCTCATTCATCATTTTCTCTAGCATATTCCTTAAATCTGCCCGTAATTTTAAAATTGGTGGATATGCCTCAAATTTATAAATACTGTCTATACTTCTAAATCCAAGTGTCACAGAGACAAATAGTAATCTTTGTTGTTGCAGGGCCAAGTCCCAGTAACCAATGGCCCCTAGCCAAAAAAGAACTAGTTTCTCATAAACAAGACCACTTCCTGGACTGGGCTACAAACACAATATGACTTATTAATTGTTGTGTCTGTGTATATTGGATCACATTAGTCATTACTCTTCCTAAACATATCACTGGTGTTTGCTACTTCTTTATGTAGCTGGTGAGAGTATAGTTCTCCCATTTTAATATTTCTGTAGGTAACGTTCTTATGCCCAATACCTTGAGAAGTGGCTAATAATGGCAGTGGGGCGAGCCCTAATTTTATTCTTAGGGGAAACCATAACAGAATACCCAAGAGTCAAACATTTCTAATGGACCTTAGCTGGTATGCCCCACTTGGATAGAGGGTAGTTGAAAGAAGCAAACACCCTGTTGCTTCAACGTCCTGCATAAGATCACCTAGCCATTGTGTACCTTTAAGATTACAGCCTTCTGATCTCACTAGATGATTTCCCATTCGCAACAAAGGGCAGCCCCAAAGAGGGATCAGAAAACTCCAGACATCACAGGTGGGGAGAAACCTGGCTAATGTCTGCATAGTGGATCATGTTTCTACTAACTGCTGCCAGTGTCATAGTCCCTTATGGAGGTCCTTCTCATTCCAGGTGATAGCACAAAGTGACTCAGCTCTTAAAATGGCAGCTTCGGTCTTCACTCAGATTGCGGGGTTCACCCTATCATGGTTGACTAGGCACAATAATGTAAAAGCCTGCAGTAAAACAAATGCCAGTCTGGCATTCCTAATCCAAGATGCTACTGGGCCAGCCTAACAATCCATGATCTGAGTCTCAGGTTGTGATTATTTGATATAAAGCGAGAGAGTAAGGTTGAGTAGCATTGTTTTTATTGCACTGACTCTTGTGGAGCCTGGGTATGTGCCTAAACAGAAGATATAGCAATAGGTACAAGTTAACATGTTTTACTACCAGAAGCATTATAAATACTCAGAAGCCATCAGAAATATTGTAAAGAAATTCATTTATTGCTGAATAAGTAAGCACAGTCTACTTTAAATGGAGGAAAATGCAATAGTGTTGTCAGCAATGATTTTAAATATGACAGAGTTGCAATAGTAAAATTATGACTATAGAGGCCAATAGATGTTAGAGCAGTGGGCTCCTAGAAAGATAATCTAACACATAATCTAGACAGTTCCAGAGGCTGTCACTTCTCTGGAACAAGCTTCCAGTTCACATGAAACAGAGCCCCTCCCCGACCCTCTTCAAAAGTAATCTAGGTCAATGGATGAGTGACCACAAATTCACTCCTGGGGTGGCACCCATGTCCCTCATGGACAGAGGCTGTCAGCATTAATTACCATAGGCTCTTACTTCTGTGAACTTCGCATACCTAACCACTGACAACTGGGACAACTCGGGAAAAATATGGCTAGGCTTGTAAGGGCTCTAGGGCCATTAGCTAAGTAACCTTCTGTGAACCTATGAAGCAGAACAAGCTATGTTAAACATTCTCTTGCAGGTAGCACAGTGAACTAAAAGTTCTAATTTGTTAATGAGTGCTTCTTTTGTCAAGGGGACAGGATTTGAAATTTTTCACCTTCATTTCACTACTCTGTGACCTTGAGCAAGTCACTTAACCAGGTAATGCTTTGTGACAATTGGGAATTTAGGCTAGTCTACTTAATGGTGTCCTGGACTGAATGCTTAGTTAATACCTTTGAACCTACGAATCTATAAAAACTAGTAGTGGATGCGAGTAGGAAATGGAGTAAAATCGGTACCTGATGGTGAAAAATACTATGTGGAATGTCTAGAAAACCAATCCATATCAAGTTAGGTTTGTTCAGAGTCCAAGCATCCCTTATTTATTTATTCATTCATTTTTTTCCAGAGTGGAGTGCTGGACACAGTGGACTCTTTATAGGCTGGATTGATGGTAACAGAAAGCCCAAAATAGAAGTGTTGTACAAATAATATGACTTACACTTATGAAAAGTAGTAAAGAGCCTATGGGGACTAAAAAGAAGCTCAAATATGAACATAAGCTTAAAACATCCACAAAAACCAGCAAAACCAAAAATAACTAAAATATCTCTTTAATTGTCTCAAGAAGTTAAAACTAACACCCAACAATGCTCAAAGCTAGCACAATGATACACTCACTGAAATAGCTAATTTAGCTGACAAATTTACTTCAAATTTTACACCCTCCACAGTTACTATTTATTTATTTATGTATTTACATTTATTTACCAGGAAAGTCCAACTGGGCCAGAAGCCCATTTTCAGCTATTCCAAAAGTTACACAAGCCCAGCTATCCCCTTTAATTAACACAGAACAAGTTTTCTCAGCTCTCTCAAAAGTTAGGAATACCTGATTCATAGGCCCTGATAATATACCAGGTTGCTTGATTTTCAGCGGTAAATAAGGCCTATTTGAACCCCTACTTATCTTCATCAATCTAAGTCTCAACACTGGCTACATTCCTGAAGCCTAGAAAACAGCCACAGCAATGCCATTACACAATGGTGGCCCAACCACAGACCCTGGTAACTACAGACTTAATAGTCTCACTATCCTCATATATAAAGCTGTGGAGCATATTATCTCAGGCCTCATTAATCTGGACATTGAAAATCTCTTAACCCTGGACCTCATCAGTTCAGCTTTGTCAAAGGAAGGTTTGAACAAGTAGCTGAAGCCATGGACAGTGGTTATGTAGTATTACAGTATATCTCAACCTGGCCAAGTGCTTTGACACTACTCCTCACATATTCTTGACAGACTTGTAATTCTGAATGTTAGTTATTTTGTTGTTAAAGTGGATAGCTAACTGACTATCTAGCAGAACTCATGTGATTAGAGTTACAGGTGCCACTTCTGAAATGCAAAAAAAAAAAAAAAGTTAGACGTGGGCCCATCTTTTATTTGACATCTCTTCTCAGATGCCCAGGACAACACAGCTGGTCTACGGTTATCTAAGTTTGTAGATGATTGTAAACTGCTGTTATTCGATCTTCCACTGACTCACAATTGATCCAGCGTGGGTTAGACCATGTTACCGATCCACGCAAGGATAATAGTCTCAAATTAAATGTGAAGAAATGTAGCATAGTTTATTTTGGTAAACAACATTTTGCACATACCATATAGGTGACACACCCCTCTAACCAAACACTGTTGCAAGGGATCTGGGCACTCATCTTGGTAATGCCATATTATCTGACCATCTTATCTCTATAGTAGTTCAGAAAACCTTCTGTGTGCCCCATAAAATTTTCACAGGAGTGTCCACAAGATCCAGAGACGTCTTAATTCCCCTTTACTCATATATCATCAGACTGATTATTGACTCAGTTCACCAAAAGCATGTTTTTCATCACAGACAAAGTCAAATAATTTACATGCTTCAAAAACTTTGATATGTAATCAAGTGTCCATAGAAACATTAATATAAACAAGAGCAAACCAGATTGTACAGACTCCAAAAGTCCATGACATATTGTTTCAATCAAATTTCCTTCCCCATCTATTCCAAGATGGTGGTAGCTGAATGACAGTGAACAAAAGGCTGTATTGATCTTGATATTTCTCCAGTTATTAATCATGCTATTTGTTGAAATATGTAGACTTTGATTCTTTCTGTACTATAACTCCTCTCCCAAGCAGAGTTTTAGAAGTTTGTGGTCTAATTTCCAAAAGACGCCTCCTTAGTCTTCTGACAAAATCAAGTTAGGTTAGTTAGATCCTTGCAGTTCAATAAATTTTCATATTTCTAGATCCATATGTGATACAAAAGAAGCATAAATATCAAATTATTCATCACAAACTAATCTTTAAAATGATATTATTCTTTAGATTCTAGGTCTTATATTGGATTTTTTGTCACAATAAACATAGTAAATATTATTTTTTTCTGAGGTTTTATTAACCATTACAGTACCTCAGTAATTATTCAAGCTATTCACATACTGTCAGCAGTATTTTATTTATCCATTTGAGGGGATTTCATGTGAGGTTGAGTAGCTCTGTCTGTGTTGCTTGGTAGCTGAGATATTTAGAGAAACATGAAAATTATATATATTATATATATAAACAGTATATGAACATTACTCTTTAGCTGCAGAGGTTAAGTATCTATGCAGTTGTAATGTCCATTATTTATGTTTAACTTGAAATCTTCAAAAGTTTGCACATAGCATGGTTTTGCAGTTATTAATGTAAATATAAATCAGCAATATAAGACACCTTGAGGAATCACTAAGACAGTCCTGCTGAAACAGCTGGAAGTTTAATTGGTGCCTAATGAGTTATTTTCAGTTTTCATTTGGTGTACCTGAACTGGAAGATAGAAAAGATGGACCAGGCTAAGAAGGAATACTGATTGGCTAATAGAGAGGCAGAGGGAGGAGTTGCAATAGCAAAGAACAAGGCCTCAGAGGCACTCTGTGAGTTTCTGTAAAGTGACTCAGTAGATGGCACAAAGAAAATGTATCTGGTTGCAGGGCAAACACAGAAAGATAAAGAAGATAGTCATCAGGCACCTTCATAGGAGATACCAGTAACAACATGATCACCGTTCACAGGACATCAAAGGCAGATGGAAGGAGTACTTCCATCAGATTTTGAATGAAGAAATTCCACAGTAGCTGCACTACCCCAGACACAACCTACAGTGAAAGAACAAGAGGAGCCCACCATAGAGGAAGTAAAAACAGCACTAAGGAAAATGAAGTCTGGTTAAGCAGCATGCTCAAATGATGTCATGGAGGTATGATCAACTTGTTGAGTGAGTCAGTGGCGAAATGTATCCTGAGGGTACTCATAGCAGTATGGGAACAAAGAGGTATCCCACATGACCGGAGAATAAGCATTCTAGTGCTAGTGTACAAGAACAAAGGGGATATTCACCATTATGGGCAGTATAGAGGTATCAAAGTCCTATCACACTGCATGAAAGCTCTGGAGAGGGTGATTGATTAATGAATACACAGGGTGGTAGAAAGAAAGCTGGGAGATCAGCATTTCTGACTGAGATCAGGATGCAGCACAACTGATCTGATGTTTTCAGTGAGATGAATAGTTAAGTGAAGCTAGAGATGAGGAAAGACTCCAACTGGTTATTCCTAGATTTGGAGAAAACATATGACAAGGTGCCAAGAACCTGATTTGGCCATTTCTGTGATTGTTCAAAGTCCTAAAAACATTGGTATAATCAGTCCAGGCTACATACAAGTAACCGGTGAAACAAGTGAGAACAATGGATGTGCATCAGGGTTCAGCTCTGAGACCACGCTATTCATACTGGTGATGGACTACATTAGTAAACATGTCAGAAGGGACAGATTAGCAACACTGCTATATGAAGATGGTGTCACATCACGGGTAGAATCTGAATAAGAACTTTAGCAAATGACGGAGGAAAGCAATGTAAAACGGAACGCACATGGGGTGAAACTGAGGTCAGATAAAGCAGTTTTAATGGCAGCAAATGGGGGAAATCAGAGGAAGCTGAAACTGACACAGAAGGGAAAACAGTGGAACAGGTCAACAGCTTTGAGTATCTGGGAGGGCTGGCTGAGGAGCAAGGAAGTCTGAATGAGGAGGTCAAAGCTAAAATCAGAGGGGCTGCAGCCATCTGGGACAGAGTGAGTAGCGTATGACAGAAGGATGGAAAAGAAGCTGAATGTAAAGTGTACAAAACAGTGGAGGGATCTGCACAATAGTGGAAATAATCCTGTGTTGGTTTTTGTTATTGACTGTGCGGTTGTCTGGTAAGAAAAGATTTATTTTTATTTATATTTTATTTTACACTACTGTTTTTCACTGGTTGTAAGAAGAAAGAAAGAACTTGTAGACAAGAAGATTTACTTTGATTTTTATTTATTTTACCTTTAATTTTGACTAAATTAAGATTGACTCTAGTCATCCCAAGGGGCTGAGTCAGTGGGTCTATATATATTATCCCTGGGTTGACCATCGATGTGGTAATTTATGGGAACCGGGTTTTTCCCAAAGGGGATGACGACACATTTTTTGGCACAAGCTTAAGGACTTGGTTCTGACATCAATCGTTGGTCTCAGTGAGGCCTTTCTGTAGGATGTCAACATCACTTGGGGAGATAATTATGGTTCCCAACTTGCAATCGTCTGTGAACTTTGTCAGCAAGAGTCCATTCGTGTTGGCCTGGACTTCAGAGAAGTAGATACTAAACAGGAGAGGACCCAGACCAAACCCTGTGGAACTCCACTCGTGACTGTCAGCAGTATGACTTGGAGTCAGCTACTTTCACACTGGGGGTTCTATCTGTGAGCCAGTTTGCAACCCACCTAGTGATATAGGGGTTGATGCCTAGCTTAGTGAGTTTTTCTATGATTCCTGAGTGGGAAATGGTATCAAAGGCCTTGGCCCAATCAAGGTAGGCTGTATGAACCTCCTTGCCTTCTTCCACAGCTCTGGTAACTGACTGAAAGAAGTCGACCAGGTTGAGCAGGCATGATCTACCCTTCACAAAACCAAACTGTATGGGATCCAGAGTTTGGAGATTCTGTAAATCCTTGTTTATTAGGTTCATGATTATGTATTCCATAGCTTTGCAAATTAGACTTGTCAGGCTAATGGGATGATAGTTTCCAGGGTCTGTAGTCACTCCTCTTTTGTGGAGAGGGATGACTGTAGCAGTGTGCCATTCAGTAGGGACAAAGCCTGAGGTTGTGTATGAACAGGCACACAGGTGAGGTGCCAGTTCACTCTGTAGTTCATGTAGAATACAGCCAGGGATATTGTCACGTCCCATAGAAGCTTTATTCTTGGAGACTGATACTGGATAGCCTCTGTAGGGGTCTGAGAAGTCATATATCAAGCTGACTAGAAGGCAACCCGGTATGTTATCCAACCAGTAGGCAGCCTGATAAGTTATCCAACCAGTAGGTAGCCTGGTATGTTATCCATCCCCATAGAAGTAGCATTCTTGGTCTTGGGTCATGCCTTGAGAGCTTTTGGGGGAAGATTTGAAGGAGGATACATATGCGAGTATATAGTTTAGGAATATAGGAGGGGGCAGGCTGGGAGTTTGAACTAAATTTGTCAGTAGAGTGACAGTGTCCCCTCAGTATGAGTATGTAACTTCATTGTTTTTGAGGGTTTAGCAAGAGCAGTTTTTAGAATTTTGAACGCTCAGAATATGCTCTGGTCTAAGAATACAATGATGCAGTTTCTATGGACTTTTGTGCCATTGTCAGGTTAGTACAAGTCTATAGTAACTGCCTCATTGCATTCTGAAACCAGACGCACACCAATGGTGGGTCTGAGCTTGGGTGTATAACACTTCAAAAACTCACAATTGTTCTTAACCTGTTTTAAAATAAAAATCATTTTTTTTCCTGAAGTACAAACAGTTTCTATGATCTGTCAATTGAAGCATGTCCACACTGAAGATGTAGTTTCTTTAAAGCTTTCTGCTTCTTCTCAATAATCATGGCCTCTGACGCCATGAAGGTATCATGCCTATAATAACTCTCCCTAAAGCCTCTATCTAGTATGTTGACACAGTAATATCCAGACCTCATGAATATGAGAGATGCTGGTTGTTTAAACATCATTGTTTTATTATCTGCCATTTCCAGGACTGTTTATTCCTTTTTAAGGCCATCTTCCTCAGCAACAAGGTTTCAATATCACACTTAAATTTCTCTTATTTTGCTTGAATTTATAGGCCTTTCTGGGGAACTCACTACCTTTCCATCTCTAAACATGAAAGCTCAGGTAAGTCATTTTTCAGTATCTTATCCAACTAACTCAGACTTGGTTACTGATATAGCTGCTTAACTGTTATTTTACACAATCCGTACATATGCATGCTGTATCAGACATAACTGAACCACATGATCCTAATACAAAACTCTCTAGTCTAACTCTTTAGCAAACTGTTATGTTACAGTCTTCTATATAAATTGCTGGAGCCTGTGTTCTGAGAGACTTCCTTACAGATAATCTGCAAATATACAGAGCAGATTATCATTTTTTTGGTTATAGAGTTTGTTAATTGTTGCTTAGATCTCTGTTGAAATTGTTGTCTCACTGTTCTGAGAGACTGATCGGCAAATATACAGAGCTGAGAATATTTTTTTTTGGTTTTAAAGTTTGTACTGTTAGTCGTTGCTTAGATCTCTGTTGAAACTGTTTTGTCTCACCCACCCTCCCTCTGTTTGGTTGCAGTTTAAATTTGGTGGCTTTTGCAGTTGCCCACTCCCCTGTAGATTTGATCTGGGACACTCCCCCCAGTCCCATCTCTTTACCACATTCTACCTAATAAACTCTTTCTGTACTTGCTTTTAGTCCTTTTTAATTTAATTGCATTTTTTAAACTGTGTTTGGTCTAATATTGCTGCATAGTCATGTGTGCTAGCTTGCACTGCATGTGAATTGTTTTTACTACTGTTTTTGCTACTTTTCTGTAAAAAAAAAAAAACTGTAAGCATGTTTCCTACCTTTCCTGTAACTAGTGTTCCAGATACAGATTTGCTGTATCCAGGACTGTATGTAAGCTTCTGAGGCCCCCCCCCCCCAAGCCTTTCTGTGTTGGAGGGAAGCCGTATAGCTTATCAGTGGGAGTGGTAGGCACTAAGTAACCTGCCTACCACATAAGGAGTGGCTCTAGCCCAGAAATTGTAGTTATTGGCCGTTTGGGCAATCTTCCATCTCTCTCAACTTTTTTGATTTGAAAGCCTGCATTTGCACTTGTTTCTGTCCTGTAACTCATCTAGTGCAGATACAGATTCTTAGTTTTAGCACTTAAATTTGCTTATTCATGCTCAGCACTTGTTCAGAACTTGTAAGCACTAAATAAGCTACTAATTACTACAGCACTCAACCTTTCTCATTACCTAGAGGAAAACAGTTTTTGTACTTACTTTTCGCACTTGCTTAGAGAAAAACAGCTCTTGTACTCACTTTCCTCACTTATCTAGAGGAAAATAGTTGTTTTTATTTAGGCATGTACAAGGGTCAGCTCCCAGTGTTCTCTACTGTCTATCTGATCAATCTGGGCATCTTTAGGCAATGTAGAAATTGCCTGATGTACACAGACAACCCTCTCCTCCTACCACCCAACACCACAACCTGTGAGAGATGCATTTATCTAGCCAAACTGGAGGTAAAGCTCTCTCCAACCAAGACTGAACTTGACAGTCATGAGGAGAAGGTAAACATTTGCACCACACCACACTCATCACATAGTCTCACTAAATCCACACCACCAAAATCCACACATAGTAACACAAAAACATTCGCGGAGGCTCTCAATAATAATCTGTCTAAGCAACAGAGACCTCCAAAGCAGAAACGCAAGCAACCTCCATCCCCCAACACAACCCAAATGACACATAGCCCACAGACTCAATGTGCCACTCAACCACAGCCAATAAGGCAAAACAACGTACCAAACACACTAGTCATAGGTGACTCTATAGTCAGGCACACTGATGTCCCACTCACCAGGCTAAACAAGGAGAAGGTTACTGTCAGCTGCCTGTCAGATGCCAGGATCCACCACATAACCCACGCACTCAGGTCACTCCACAACAAGTACAAATATGACTCTGTCATTGTCCATGTTGGTGTGAATGACCTGAGACGTATCTCCCTGGACTACATGAAAAGAGACATGGAAGAGCTCTCTGATCTTGTAGCCCAGGCAGGTATGACCCTAGCCCTGAGTAGCATTCTGCCATTGCCCAGAATGATACCACAGTACAAGGACAAAATGACTGACTTCAACAATTGGCTAAGCTTCTGGTGTCATTCTAAGGGGATCCAGTATTTGTCTGCTTGAGATGACATGGTCAACAGTCCACAATGCTTTGCCCCACATGGCCTGCACCTGTCACCCCTGGGATTACGGATACTGGCTAAGGCTCTCGCTGCCACTATAGTGCCTTTTTTAGGCAGGGTTCAAATAGCAAATTCACCACCATACCAGGAACAGGCAAGCAAAAACTGAGGGTAATGCTACACAATGCTAGAAGTCTAAATCTCAAAATGCACTCACTCGAGGCACTCCTTAAAACGGAGAACATCGATATCTGTGCAGTGACTGAGACCTGGTTCAAGGCTCCAGAGAGCACCCCTGCACTACCAGGCTATAACTCATACCACACTTTTCGGCCATATAACCTGGACCGAAACACCAAAGGCAGAGGTGTGTCCATATTCATTAAGGATATCCACGCCTCCAGGCTAGTTGCTCAGCATAATGCATCCGAGGTTATCCAAGTGCAACTAACCCTGGGCAAAACTGCAATCCAAATTGTAGCTTGCTACAGATCCCCCACCATGCCCCAGGATTCCCACTCCTTTTTTCTTGATGTACTGGAAAATATTAGGGTTCAACCAAACACCCTAATAATGGGTGACTTCAACTACCCCACCATTAACTGGGAAAACTACTCATGTACCAACTCCTTAGCTCAACACTTTCTGGAATTCATAAACTCCAATGCCCTAGATCAACTTATCCACATCCCCACCAGGGGCAACAATATCCTAGACCTAGTCATTACCAACATGAGTGATCAGTGTTCCACACCTGAAGTCAACCCCTCGTTGGTCCGATGTGACCATAAGCTTATCACCCTTGATATCCACATCCCGCTCCCACCCACCATTAAGGAAAAAATTCTCCAAAGACAACTTCATGCTTCTTAAGACAGAAGTGGTAAATTTCATGACACCCATGCAGATGGACAATACAGTTACAACTGCTGAATCCTACACAAATGCACTCTATAAGCACTTATGCGAGTGCATGGATCATGCTATCCCAAACAGAACCAAGACGCTATCCTCCAAAAAAAGGAAGCCAATCTGGTGGTCCCCTGCCATAAACAAACTGAACAACAAAAGGAAGAAACTGTTGCAAAAGAGAGGAAAATCCCATGAGTGGAGGAGCTTCCTGGTCAGCCTCAGTAAGAAGCTGAGATCCCTTATAAGATCCTCCAAAGCTAGCTACGAAAACAAAATCACCACTAAATCCAAGGACAACCACAAAGCATTCTATAGCTATGTCAAGAATCTAGATGGCAACAACCAGATCTGCTCTGAGTTACAGCACAAAGGCATGAAAATTACAGAACCAGTTGATATTGGCAACATCCTGGCAGATAGGTTCACTGCTAACTTTACCCCTCTCTCACCCCCTAAATGGCCCATATCTATACAGGAAGAATGCAGAGTCCCTGTAATCACAACTACGCATGTAAAATCTGCACTCTCTAAAGCCAGAAACACAGCATCCATGGGACCGGACAACATACCAGGCTGCATTTTACATGAACTTCAGAACGCACTGGCTCCCCACTTAAGCACCATGTTTAATAATAATCTCGCATCAGACTTTGTGCCAACTGAATGGTGCACAGCAACAGTTATCCCACTCCACAAAGGGGGAGCCACCACTGATCCTGGGAACTATCGACCTATTAACCTGATGAGCCTGGTCTGCAAGGCCATGGAACGTATCATCATGGAACTCATAAACAAAGACATTAGTAACCTCCAAACTCTGGATCCCACCCAGTTTGGGTTTGTGAAAGGCAGCTCATGCCTCCTGAACCTGATTGGCTTCTTTGAGGCAGTCACCAAAGCTGTGGATAAGGGTAAGGTGGTTCACACAGCCTATCTTGTCCTCGCCAAGGCTTTCGACACCATCCCCCATTCTGGAATTATAGCTAAACTCACTAAACTAGGTATAAATCCCTACGTCACAAGATGGGTTGCCAACTGGCTCACTGACAGAACCCACACTGTAAAAGTTGCAGACTCCAAATCTGACCTCAAAGCAGTGACAAGTGGAGTACCACAGGGTTCCGTCCTGGGACCTCTCCTGTTTGGTATCTACTTCTCTTAAGTACAGGCTAACACAGAAGGCCTCTGGCTAATGAAGTTCACAGATGACTGCAAACTAGGAGCCATGGTCAAGTCCCCAAATGATGTGGACATCCTACAGAAGAGCCTCACTGAGACAGATGCCTGGTGTCAGAGCCATGGCCTCAAGCTCAGTGCCAAAAAGTGCAGTGTCATCCCCTTTGGTAAAAACTCTGTACCCATGAACTACCACATAGGCAGCAATCTACTTAACTCCAAATGCGTGATAAGAGACCTTGAGACCCAGGTGGACAGTAGTCTCTCCTTTGATAGTCACATTGCCACAGTAGTCAGGAAGTCCTTCTACGTGGCACACCTCATCATAAAAGGGTTCTCATCCAGGAAAAAAGAGGTAATTGTTCCCCTCTACTTGTCACTCATTAGACCCATTATAGAGTACAATGCCCCTTTTGGAATGTACCTCACAAGACATCTGCAGCAGCTGGAAAGACCACAGAAGTACCTCACAAAGAGGATTACTGGCCTCAAACAAATTTGCTACACTGACAGCCTCAAAAAACTCCAGCTTTACTCCATAGCATATCGCCTACTCCAAGGTGATCTCTGTCTAACATATAAAGCTATGTCAAACCCAGAGCTGTTGGACATGCTACACCTAAAGAAATCCCAATCCCTCCGAGCTACATGGTCTAGGGACCTAAACCTTGTCACCACAATAAACAGGACACGCTGGAGGGATAGATTCCTGTCCCAGAGAGAGACTTCCTATACTCTGGAACAAGCTACCCATCTATGTCAAACAAAGTTCTTCATTAGCACTCTTCAAGAAAAATCTTGATGAGTGGATGGGAAATAAGAAACACACCCCGAGGATCACTTCTGTGTCTCTGCTGGACAGTGGCACAGGAAAATAACTTTCTTGGGTGGCGTAAGCTATGGAACTTTGCTGGCTAGGCTTACGTAGGCCCTTGGGCCGATAGCCTAGTACTTACCTATGAACCTATATCTTTGAATTTATTCTTTTCTTAGGTATCTTAACTTGTTCAACTCTGTTTGGACAATGTATAGCCAAGTACGAGGTGCTATGGCATATAAAATGTCTGGATCACCTACCATGCATTTTTAAAAAATATGTGCCTGTCAATGATGATGTCTCCAATCTCTTGTCTACCCTACATTCTCCTTTATTTCAGGTCTGTGAAATATGCTGTGTCCTGACCTTTGCTAATACCCATTTCAATGCCGGATGACTTTTCTCTGAAAATGCGCTTTTTGGCTTACTTCACTGCAGCAAAAGTGAGTTCATTACACTCTGTTATCGTTAACTATCTTTTATATTTAAACATACAGACTCTATCAGCTTAAAAGCAAGTACTGCGTAGAGGAGTACTACATAATATTTATGCACCCAGCTATCACAACCAATTATGTAATCTGCTGTAATAACACTGCAATCTCTAGTAATTTAATAGAAAGTACAGTGCATATCTTATAATTTTCCTTTTTTAAGAACACAGCATTAATACTCAATATTAAAATAGATGTAGAGAAGTCCAAGTTCAAATTTTCTGCAGAAAACTGCAGTGCAAAGTCTTTCACTGTCCTTTTAAGTGATAGTGCACCTGCAAGGGTATGCTTTCATTTTATCAGATCTATGAACGGAGTCCAAATCATAAACTTATTTTTTTAACGTTCATAAGATTTGTTTTTGTCAAATACAAGTAAAATAGTATAGCAGGAAAACTATTCTCTGCTACTAATGATAAAGTTGCACAAACAAAAGTTTTCAAGGCATATGGAATTATTCAATCTGTACAAGCAATACCTCCAAGGCCCACATTCAGTAAATAGTGCTGCAAATTATTGCCATAAAGCAGGTGCTAGGGTAAAAGTCTTCTGTAAAGGTCTATCATAAAATAGGTGCTATTGTAAGCCAAAAACAAAATAAATATCTTCAGGATTAACAGTAGACATAGGTGATATATCTTTTAAAATTAAAACTAGAAACTCCTCAACTCTTATTTCTAGTATATTTAAGCCATAACATTTGCTTTTCCCAGTCATACTTTATCAGCACTTCATCAGACAGAGCAAAATTATTTCAGTTTGCTATGAGAGTTAGATCTCATCAGTTTCTTAGCAAACATTTATTTATTTTAATTTATAGTGCACCAAACCAAAACAAGAAAGACTCATGTTGATCCTTATGGTAGAAACAAAAATCAGATACAAATTTAACAGACTCTGTCAAAATATGCATTTCTTTTTCTCTCCCTCCCTCTCTCTCTCTCTCTCTCTTTCTTTCTCTCTTTCTCTCTCTCTTTCTTAGCTCATCATTTTATGAGCCAAAACATGTTCTATGTGAAGATTCTTTGAAAATGTACTTATAGATATGCCTGCATGACTTATTTCTGAACTTGTTCTTGATTGTAGGACTTCAAGCCTTTGTTAAATATTTACCTATAGTTTCAAAGTACTATATTCAAACTTCTATTCTTTTATTATAATTATCAATTCTGTTGTACTGTAGCTTACCTTTTTGGGTCTCGCCTGAAAAGGGTCTATTTGTTGCCCAGTTGGACTTTCCCAGTAAACAAGGACAAATATAAAAATAAATAATGGTACATTTAATTGCACTCATATTCGACTAACTTTTGTATATAAACACGAAAGTCTGAAATTATGGGCATAGCACTGGTTACTGATATCATATTTGGTCAGGTCCCAATATTCTATTTATTATGATTAATGAAATAAATGATTCAATAGCTGTAGCTTGACAGAATAACAATAACAAAAGAGTTTTATTTCTGATCAGTATAAAGCTTAAAATATCTGGTTGCTGTTTTCTAAGATAGGTTCATTGCTTTATACTAAGCATAGTACTGCAAAATCACTGATGTAGCCATATTGACCTTGTAATAATAAAGATGGTCAACTTCACTAGGGATGTTTGCCTGTACAGCTATTGATACTTTACTTTGTAATGGTAGTTTGTTGTATTAGTCTGCTTATATCCAAACAGGATTACAAAAACACCAGTGTATATAATATGAAATTGTTAGCATCTGTCTATATATATATATATATATATATATATATATATATATATATATATATATATACATGTGTGTGTGTGTGTGTGTGTGTGTGTGTGTGTGTGTCCTAACTATATCTATCTATCTCTCTCTCTCTCTCTATATATATATATATAGATCTATATATGTATATATATATATATATATATATATATATATATATATATGGGTTCACTATAGAATCCCGAAATACTGAAATCCCGAATGTCAGTATTTCAAAATTATATAGCTAAAACCTGTAAGTACTGAAACCCCATAACCGTGAAATTTAAAATTGTGAACCTACAGTGCAAATACACCACACACATACATATATACACAATCTCCCCCCACAATCAAACAAACAATCCTACACTACAGACATACAGGGGGCAAGCCCACCTGCGCCCCTCACCCCCCTACTTATATATACTAACTCCAAGATCGCACAATCACACACACAAAGGTAACTCACATACACACATTTCACAGCTCCTTGCACACACACACACATCACAGCCAAAACACACACACTAACATACACAAAGGCCCCTAACCAACACACTCATACATACTTACCTACACTTACACCAATGCATTCACACACCACAACACCAGAAGCTCTGAACTTCGGTATTTTGAATTTCATGCTTCTGGTGTTTCGGAATTTCAAGGCTTCCGTATTATAATTTCGAACTACTGAAAGTCGAGATTTCAGTTTTTCGAAATTATAAAGGGAACCCATATATAGATATAGATATATATATATATATATATATATATGTGTGTGTGTGTGTGTGTGTGTGTGTGTGTGTCTGTATGGGTTCTATGGCCCTGGTTGATTTGATGTTAAATCGATGTCTGTTTTGTCGACACAACTTGGTTGATAACATACATGAGTGACAGTTGTGCAACATCATAATATTAATTGCTGCATTAAATGCATATTGAAAATAAATCTTTAGAGAGGTAATATTTACTTCATATCAAATTGTGTACCCATTTATATGTATTTGTGATTGTTATTTTATGTTTTGATACATATTATTTTTATTTATTACATTTATATGTATGTTTATGCTACCTTTTTTCTAGCATGTTATCTTTAAATTTAAATTTTAATGGGAGTGATGATGTCATAGAGGGAGTTTTTTATATATATATATGTAACTATTTGTAACCAGTTTTTTTGTCTTTAGAAGTTCACTAATCAGAAGTGTTCGAAAGCAATATATCTCTGCCCAGAAATTCATCATAAATGGACCTATGAAGAGAGCTTACTTCAGTAAACTTTGGAAAAGCCTGTTATGGTTAACATCTGCACCCCCTGTGCTGAGGGTTCCCCCTTCTAAGACAAGTCATAAGTAGGGCTGTTATTCCCCAATTGTACAAGTAATGGCACTGTTTCTTCCACCCTGGTTCAGTATTGGTAGCTTTGTAAATATTGTTTAGTTTGGTTTGGGCTTCTAGTTTGTGTACTATGCATACTGCAAGATATTGTACTTATTCTATGTTCATTTTAAACATGTCCTTTGTACTATTGTTGTTACAAACCACTTTCTGTGTAACATTTGTGTTTTTCCCATGCGTCTACCTTCATAAGTATGCATGGTTTATTACAAAATAAAAAACTATTTTTGAAAAAAAAAAAAAAAAAAAAAAAAAAGAAGTGTTCGAAAGCGCTAACTTTATTTGTCATAAAAAGGTTGTTGAAGTATACCCTTGCCTTTGGTGTTTTTTAGAACATCACAATATGATCCAGGTTTGTGCAATCTTGGAGTCAATATATATAATTAATAAGACATGTGTATCAATGGTGCTTGTCTCGCCCTGCAAAAACACTGTTCTGTGAAGTAGGACACGTTTTTTCTTTTTCTTCATCTTCCTCACTCCCCTGTTAACTTTTCACTCTTATTTTAGACAATCTGTTGAAAGAATTTAATAAAACGTTTTAAAACTGGATTCATTAACATCTACACTAAATGTACACTAGGTGTACATGATCTGTATTCAGGAATATCCCTATCACATTTTTTGTTCTTTGTAGTAACTCAGAAACATTACACTAAGTACACATGTAGTCTATACTTTGTGGTAACCTTTATGAATCCCTGTCAGTGTTTTAAGCTGCAAGAAAATCAGTAAGAAAACTAAAATTAGGAGGAAGAAGGTGTGATTTATGCCTGTGTTGTCTGTACACTCAGAACGGTGTGCACTTAGTGTAGGCATTAAGGATTCAGGAATGATTCATTTTTTAACCTTTGTGATTACAGTTTGTTCTGGCTTGTCATAAGCTCCAACATGTTTGTTATGTCTGCAATTCTTTTGTGGTCCATTTCCTCAGAAAGATACAAACGTATATCTCAGTAAGAACTGCTGTAATAGCAGTATAGTGCACACTAAAGTATTCATAAGTACTTTTCTAAGAGATTTCATGCCGTGAGTGCAAGCCAGCCTACCACTCAGAAGTATCAGAAATATTTTTTATCAGTTCAGTACATGCAGTCTGCAAGCTTTTAGTATATTTGCAATTACCATAAGCTTCTTTCTTGTGACACAGACACATAAATGGTTATCAATTGTGTCATCTTTTGAAGATTTTTTTTTATTAAATCTAGTGACTTCAAATTGGCTAAAGTGTATGTCAGACAGTAAAAACATATTATTACTTACAGCACCCTCTCTGAAACAAAAGCCAGTAACAAAGGATAAAGAAGAAAGTAAGTCTCTCATTTTCCTTAACAAATCTTAACTTTTGCGGGTTTTAACATCTGATTTAAATTACTCATCAGTATTGTCCCTCTGAGACTAAGAAGGAATATTACTTTGGTTAGCATAGTTGACTTAGTAATGTTTAGAATAATAAGTGATACTGCAATTTTTGTAATGAAGCTGCCCCCAAATGCAACCATATATCAGATACAAAAAACTTATGAAACTTCACACCATATTGGAAATGTTTGTATTCTATGTTGGTATTCTGGGAACTGTGATTGCAAGCACAGGACCTGTCTCTGACTGATAAAACTCAGATTTTGCAGATAAGATTAGATTTATCATATTCATGTAAAATAAAATTATCTCAACAGTCACAGCTACTGAGGAAAGAAATAGCAGAAGGGATAAGTTATTATTTTTACTCACTGACACTGTTTTTAGACACTCAGCAAAAAAAAAAAAAAATTGAGATGCACAACACTACCTCCTTAAATTCTAAAATGCCAAATCTATCAACGTTCTTTAACAAAGACTGACCCCCGGATTCAACAAGCTCTGCATGGCATGCAGGAATAGTGCAGGAGCTCCTGGAGGCAATATGGCTACTGTGCAATACAGGAATAAGCTCTAGGGACATGCACAAGCACTCCTGCACTATTCCTGCACAGACACAGCTCCTGTATGCAAATTACCCCATTTGCAGGTGAAAACCATGCAAATTAGGTGAATTTGCGATCCAGGAAGCTGTCAGCTGGCCGTGCAGGACTAGTGTAGTGTATAGAAATGTACTTGGTTAGTAACCGAGTACATTTCTGCAAACTACAAAATGGAGCCATGACAGCCCAAATAAAGGGTGCATAGTATGTGTAAAGCATGCCAATGGCCAAATATATGGCCATTGGCATGGAAAACAGTTGGTAAAAAAAAAATAATAACTTTTGTTATTTTAGACGATTTTGGCTGTTTCAGAGAAGGGCAGCGGCACCCAAACAGGATCAGGCCAAAAAAAAAAAAAAACTGAAATA
This sequence comes from Protopterus annectens, assembly GCF_019279795.1. NCBI lineage: Eukaryota > Metazoa > Chordata > Ceratodontiformes > Protopteridae > Protopterus > Protopterus annectens. The sequence goes on from NC_056737.1 coordinate 1,251,645,314, forward strand.
AGCATTTTAACCAAAATCACTATTTTGCCATTATACTCAATAGCAGGCAGAAGACAACATGGTCAGTGAATAGTGATTGCTAAGGGGGAAGGCTCAGTGTGGGACCTGTAACTATGCATTATCAGGCAATCCTATGCAAATGAGGGGAATGATACTGAATCCCAGATTTCCCCTCATTGCTAGCCAGCACCCAACCGTGTAAGTGGAGGAATAGCATGGTTCGAGCCTAAGAGTTAGCTGACATCATAGGGGTGTGTGTCAGGCATATTGTAAGCTTATTTGAGCCCTGTGGCTCAGGTTTGTCCTTAGCTTAGCAAAGCTAAGCAAGGGGGTGTGTCTGTGGCTACCTAGCACTCTTTACATTGCCTAAGCGGGTGTGTGTGCCATGCACCAGGTTTTAAAGGAAAAAACAAATGTAAACCAGGAAATAGCAGCTCTGTGCACATTTGAATACTGTGTGGTGCACCCCTGGGCTTAAACCGAAAGGAAATGGGAAGGGAAAACAGCAGTAGGAAGGTAATCAAGGAGAACTAGCATAACTGGCAGGTGAAATGTATCAGAATCAGCCAATTACACAGGCAGCAGTTCAGCCCGGCACACTACTATAAACTATGCAAACACCTTTCCCTGTGGTTTTTCCCACATACTCTACACCACTGGTGTACACAAGCGGGGAAATTTTAACAAAAAAAGCAACAAAATGATAGGGGCTGAAGCAGCTATCATACATCAACATGTGGAAGGGGCTGAAGGTGGTGAGGATGAGAATGCTGTTGACCTACCCACAGTGAGGAGATGGAGAAGAGTGAACAGACCCAGGGTAACCTACCAGGGGCTACATGAGCTGGAGATAGTGGAGCGCTATAGGGTGGACAGGAACCTCCTACAGCAAATTGTTGAGCTGTGTTGGCCATGCCTGACACACAGAACTAACAGAGGGGAACCCATCCCAGTGGATACCAAGGTATGTGTAGGCCTAAGAATACTAGCCACAGGTACCTTCCAAAGGCCAACTGAGGATATCATGGGGATCTCACAGGCATCAGCATCCAGGGTACTCCACCAGTTTCTGGAAGCCATGTCAGCACATGCCGGTGAGCACGTATATTTCCCCAACACCCGTGAGGCATTGGCCAGCAATATGCATCTCTTCCACCAAATAGCATAATACCCTGAGGTAGTGGGTGCTATAGACTGCATGCACATACATATCAAAGCACCACCCGGTGAGAAGTGTAGGTTCTACATCAACTGCAAGGGCTTCCCCTCCATCAACAGCCAGGTCGTGTGTGATGCCCAGGGCATTATAATGAATGTGTGTGCTGGCTGCCCTGGAAGCTATCATGACTCCCACAACTGGCATCTGATGCAGCTGTACCAGAGATTTGCCAATGGGGACATCCATTACGGTCATCTAGTGGGGGATGCTGGTTACACACTGAAGCCGTGGCTGATGACACCCATCAGAAATGCACACACACCCGAACAAGAACTCCATAATGAGGCACACGCACAGACCAGAATTATAATAGAGCATGTGTTTGGGATGCTCAAGTCATGGTTACGGTGCCTAGACACATCCAGTGGAGCCTTGCAGTACTCACCAGCTACATGTACCCAAATTGTCATCGTATGTGCCATGCTACACAATATGATCCTGCAGAAACAGCTGCAGCAGGAACAGCATGGGGAAGGGCCACATAGCCCCCCACCATTGACAAATCCTGCACAGGCACAGAGTGACTCAGAGGAGGAACAATCTGAGTCTACCCCAGTAGGCAGAAGGAGGTGTGCCCACTATGGCCTGGCCTTGGCAAAGAGGCAACGCATAACACATACACTGACACAGTAGGGACCCAGGGAATGACACCTCTCTCTGACTCGCACATACAGTAAAAGGGATGCCAAACACAGCACTACCTGTGCTTAACCATGTATAGGAAGTGTACTATGTGCATCCAACATAGTCAGCCCTCCAGCATCATCCTCAATATTGGCACAAGGTAAGTCACTCTTCCTACCAACTGTCGAATGGAGTAGTATGTGTTGTTACTTGTATCTGTGGTATGCATGTCAGCATGCAAGGGAATTGGGTGGCTGAATGGGATGCTAGCAAATAGTAGACACCTATAGTGGCAGCATGAGATCTGTAACAAATGCTGGTGTCACCATAGTAGCCAGTACTAGACAAGGTGGCAAAACTCACTGTAGGAAATGTGCTGGGCCACATGTGTGCCCATATGACACACACATGCTAGTCAGGGAGGCTCACATACCCAACAACAGTCTCAGTCAGCAGGACAGATGTAGACAAACACAAACAAAGGCTGAGCTAAGGCCTCTGATTGATGGCTATGGGTAACCCCCCCCCCAGGCCTACACAGACAGACTACAACAGGTCAGGCAGTGAGATGTTAGTTCTGAAGGGTAAGAAGTCAGAAACTGAAATGTAGGCCAATCGAACCTATGACCTGTAGTACACTGATATGCCTCTAGTCAGCATGAGAGGTTAGAATACAGAAAGAAATGGAGTACCTGACATACCAGTACAGTCATAGCAAATCTGCACAAGTGTCAGGTGAGCTCCTCAATCCTATGTAGAAATGTAGTAACAGTCAAGTGTGCCCCCCCTAATCCTATGTAAAAATGTAGTAACAGTTAGGTGTGCCCCCCCCCCATTCCTCTGTAGACACTTAGTAACAGTCAGGTGTGCCCCCCCCACAATCGTATGTAGAAATGTAGTAACAGCCAGGTGTGCCCCCCCACAATCCTATGTAGAATTATAGTAACAGTCAGGTGTGCCCTACCACAATCCTGTGTAGACATGTAGTAACAGTCAGGTGTGCCCCCCCAATCCTGTGTAGAAATGTAGTAACAGTCAGGTATGCCCTTCAATCCTACGTAGAATTGTAGTAACAGTCAGGTGTGCCCCCCCAATCCTATGTAGACATGTAGTAACAGTCAGGTGTGCACCCCCAATCCTCTGTAGAAATGTAGTAACAGTCAGGTGCCCCCCCCCAATCCTATGTAGACACGTAGTAACCGTCCGATGTGTCCCCACCCCCAATTCTATCTAGAAATGTAGTAACAGTCAGGTGTGCCCCCCCATCCTATGTAGACACGTAGTAACAAACAGGTGTGCCCCCCATCGTATGTAGAAATGTAGTAACATGTATGTGTAGGTATAATAACAGTGGAGCACAGATTACCTGAGCTGGCCAAGGTAGCAGGATAGATTGTAGCATGTGTACAATATGCAGGTCTGCGTGTGTTAGGTTGGTGTGTGTTGTATATTGTGTGAGAGTGGTCTGTATGTATGCACGGTGAGGTTTGTCCTGGTGGCCATTGCCCAGTACTGCCAATGACAGGGCCAAGTTCTCACAACTACAGTGCCAAACACAATGCTTCCCAGTATAACACTTTCCAGCAGTAAGCCATAGTAAATGTTTCGAAGTAATATGTGTCACCATCTGAAAGATGGACATGGCATGAATGTTGACCCAGATATACAAGCAGTACACAGGGGGAAGTACCCCAGACAGACAGTGTATAATATGTAACTGTCAAATGGATACACCCTTGGAATTGTACATACAGGTTTTCAGCACATTATCTGGGCTTGTAGTAGGGAATACCGATGTAATCTGGCCAAACAATGGCAGACCACAAAGGTCATAGGAATGATGTATTGTGAAACAGCTGATGTCCCTATACAAGCCAACATAAGTGGAATGCCCCATGCATATATGTGAGTCAGATGCAAGTAGTGTCCATAGCACACCTGCACCCAGCTCACCCCACCACCACCCACAGGTGCCTCTCCAGTCTTATCCCTGCTTTTGGGAATGAGTACAATATGACCCCCACCTGTGTATGGCAATAGTGAAAGAATGCAGCATGCAGAGCAGGTGTCCCATGCAGGTGTGTCCCTAGCTGTAAGCAGCACCCTGCCAGCATCCACACCACTGGATCAATGTTAACAGAAAGTATTGGCATGAACACCTTGCACACCTACCCTGTCACCCCAGGGGAATATAGTGTATCGCAGTCTGGGACTGTAGGACTGACAGAATACAATGGCCTGCTACAGCTGGCCTGCATCACTACCAAATGGCCTACATCCTCTGCCAAAGGCCTGTTTCTCACCCGTACTGCCAATGTATGTTATGTCATGGACTCCCAAATAACAACATAACACAGTCCACAGAGCCCAAATGCAAGGCCACATGTCCAACTGCATGAACTGTGGACCAACACCAAATTACTGCTGTGATGAGGTGATAACTATAGGGGAAATATCAAATAATGTTTGCATAATATATGGAAGAGGATAGAATAATAGATTGGGGATGGGAGCATGGGCGGCATGGAGTGTGTGAAGTCCGAAACTCAGCCGTGTTTTCATACTATCCCTGGCTGCAAACACAAGAATGGGTGGCTACAAACCTGCTCATAAACCACAATGTGTAGGGGTAAGGTCCAGAATTATGACCCCTGCCTCTGGGTAACCTGTGTGAATCTGTACAGCTGTGAGGTATGGCCACAGCAGGATATGGCCATACTGTCATGTTGATGGATGTACAAGCATGGGATCCTCTGCCACCACTGTACCAAGGTGCTGAACAATTTACACAGACTCAGCAGCAAGTGTCTGCAGATTCCCCTCCATAATGGCATGAGTGCAAGAATATGTAGGCTGCTGACCACAATACTGGACACAGCTGCATTCACCCTGTGTTCCCCAGGATATCACTGCAAGCAAATATGTTTACCTGACAGTACTTGATGACATAAAACATCACAGTGTACAACAGTACATATGTCTGAATATCTCTGCTAAAACCAGGACCATGTATCAGAAGCAGCACAGACACAATTACCTACAGTAACATTTGTTTTTTCCTTTAAAACCTATCCTTTGCTCGTTTTGACCCCATATTGTTAACTGATCTACAGATATCCTGCAGAAACAGTTTTCTAGCTGTAGGTGTAGAACATAAACATCTGCACTGGAGTACAGTCTACCTGGAATGGATTTGCACATTCATTATAGAAGGTCATACTGGGCATGCTCCCTCACTTAGAGAAATGAAGGCCATGTCAGACAACAAAATACGGAAAGGTCATACTGAGCATACTCACACACTTTAAGAAATGAAGCCCATGTCTGGCAACAACAGTGGTCCATACATATCTGACAGTGGCAGATGTTAATGCATACACTCCTCAGTATGCACCAGTCATGCTTTGCACACACATTGGATAGGAATACGCACATATATCCAAGGACAACACACTATAGTATGCCAAAGGTACACATACATAGATGTGTGGAAGAGAGTGACAGTGACAAAGAGCCTTCCATCATGAGGCCTGTCCCACCCAGCACATATCCAATTGGCTAAAACCACATGATGTGCAAATGTCAATCACCGTAGACATTTGCCTCTGGAATTCCTCAGCATTATAGTGTCTGTGGTGCTAGTGCTAACTGTGCAACATGACTGTACAAGTCAGTAGTTATCTAGCAGTTGTATAAACGTACCTGTGGAATATAAACGTGTGTGTGCCTGAGTGTGGTATGTCTGCCTCTAGATGAATGGGTTATGGTCCATGCACACACACTGCACTCCCCATTGCCCTACTATGGCAAGCCTCCTGATGTTTTCACCTTGAAATACACCTTTGGGGAAATAGTAGCCCAGTAATCTCCGTGGCACCTCATATAATGTGTAATGCTGTAGTGTGACGTACTCTTTAGTTAGGAGGTCTAATCCCAGATGTTACATAAGAGTTCTAATCCCAGATGTGGCAACTGTGTGTGTGTGTGTGTGTGTGTGTGTGTGTGTGTGTGTGTGTGTGTGTGTGTGTGTGTAGGGATCAATACCTTTTAGGCCAGTCACACTCACTACAATTTCAAATGCCCTACTTTGGCATGCCTGCTGATGTCATTCACTGTGAAATACACCTTTGGGGAAGGAGTAGCCCAGTAATCTCTGTGGCGCATCCTATAACTGCATAATGCTGTAGTGTGATATACTAGTTAGGTAGGAGTTCTTTTCCCAGACATGGCAAGTGTGGATGTTTGTGTGTGTGTGTTTGTTTGTCTGTGTCAGAAGCAATGCTTTTGAGGCCATTCACAGTCACTACAACCTCCATTGCCCTTCTTTGGCAAGCCTGCTAATGTCATTCACATTGAAATACACCTTTGGGTTAGGAGTACCTCAGTAATCTCTGTGGTGCGTGCTATAACTGCATAATGTTATAGTGTGATGCACTAGTCAGATAAGAGTTCCAATCCCAGGTATGGCAACTGTGAGACTTGGTGTGTGTGTGTGTGTGTGTGTGTGTGTGTGTGTGTGTGTGTGTGTGTGTGTGTGTGTGTGTGTTTGTCATTCATATCCTGTGTGGAAGTGGCTGTGAGTGTGCACCAACTGGACTCATTTTGGAGTGGGATTTGCAAATTTCTTATATGGTGGGCCTATTATATGTCACAATGTCCATCTTACAAGGATAACAGATGTCAAACAGCAGAGAGGCTGGGGTTGACAATCCATACCCCTACATGTGACAAGGCTTGGCGAACAATTTAGGCAACCCTTGTATTACCCAGAGAACACTCTCAGCTCATGTTTTATACACACACTCGGCTAGGCAACAACCACTTTGTTGGTAGTTTCTGCATATTGCCCACATATAGTAACCATAGTGTGATTGCAGCAGAATACAGAAGGTATGGCATCCTGTCCCATCACTACAACAGGCACATAATTGCATACAGTGCTCCTTCACTATGTTCCTCACTGGACACCTGCAACAACTGTAGTGCCATCAAATGTTACCCACAAAGGACATACCATGCCTTAAACACATGCCTTGTATGGACAGATGCCATTGACACCAGGTAATACCTGTATCATGCTGTTGGTTTAGGTGCAACCTGGTGTCCATTGCCAGTTCCCACCACATGAGGCCAGGAATGGCACATCTGATGATAACAATCTGTGTACACAACATGCCCCAGGCACCCCAGGTACACTTCCATATGTGAAATGAACAAAGGCAGACACAGCAACAACACAAACTGGATAAGAACACACCCAGAGTTAATGAATCCAGTAAAAGTTTTAATAAACTCCAAACAGCACAAAAGGTAATGTAAAGTGCTTTTCATCTGGTCGATTCACCAGACTTCCTCAGACAAAGTCACACTTCCACATGTCACAAAACATGCATGTGGGATGTATGCACATCCCAGATACCATCCATAGACTATAGAACACATACATGGCAAGCATTGCACAGCACTGGCCACCCACAATAGTAACTCAGATGACTGGATGGTGAATACAATGACCACCTGTGTGGGCCAGTCCAGGCACTACACAACTGAGCCATACTGTAGACCATTTTCATGTGGCCTGATGCCAAGGTATACCCTTTACCTAGCCTTGTACAGCCTTCTGGCACACTCAACTACTACACACCTGTGAAGCAATGCACGCATGCATGTCAGCACTGGCAACCTGTGTCTGTGTGTGTGTGTTTGTGTGTGTGTGTGTGTGGAGTATAATGATTTTGACCCCATTCACACTCACTACACATCCCATTGGCATACTGAAGCATGCCTTCTGATGTCAGACACCTTCACATACCCTTTGCCCATATATCATCCTGATAACCCCTGTGGTGCATGTGATACCTGTGTATTACTCTATTGTGGCAAACTAGCTAGTTAGGAAGTCTAATCCTGACCCTGCAAACTGAGTTAATGTGTGTGAGTCTCTGAGAGTGTGTGGCTGTGTCAATGTTGACACCTGTTCATGTGGACAGGCACATGTACTACACCTACCTTATCCCTCCTATATCACTGTTGCAGATGTCACTCACCATCAGATATACCTTTGGACAACTCCCCAACATGTAAGCTCTGTGGTGCATGCAATAACTACATAGACATGTGATAGCAATACATAGTCAGGCAGAGGTCTGACACCACCTACTGATAAGTGTGTGACACAAACATGCTTAGGTTTTACTCTCCCACCCCCTCCCTGTCATACTTTGTCTCTGTTTGTCTCTCTCACTCCCTCTCTTCTGGATGTGGAGAAGTATACCTGCTTTGCTTAGGCAGCAGCTTCTGTTTTGTAAGTGATGCTCATAATCAGCTCATAGCCTCTGCATGAATTGCAGTCCCCCACTAGCTGATTGCATGTGGAACAGCTGTGGTAACATTCCCATAGTCAATTGCATGGAAACACACTCTTATACCTAGGAACATCATGTGGGTGTTGGGCCTTTTCATTCACTGTGAGCAGGACCTTATGTCGTGTTTGGCAAACAGCATCACAGATGGTATTGGGATATACCTCTAACAACATACACTGTGGAGACAGGCCAACAAACAGGAGGGGGATGTGCCAGACATGACTACAGAATGTAAGTGTTGCTCTTCTGTATTTGGAGTAATGTTGGTTTAACAGGGTTTGTATGGATATGGCTGGTCTACATGATTTAATACCTGTCATGACAGTGTTATGTGTTTGAAGAAACTTCCACTTGTAGGGTTGCAGACTGGGCAGTGTATGGAGTCTTATGTTTCTTGTGTTACTCACAGATCACCTATCTTAGAACTACAGAAGCATAGTCTGAGGATTGCAGTCAGTACATGGTGACAGCCATGACAGTTACTGACTTCATGTCCCTCATAGGACATATGTCACAACAAACCCTGTTACAGCATTACATGTATGAGGGTATCACAGCAACATGCCAATAATGGCCCAATGTTTGTGGCTCCAGCCACAAGTCTGTCAACCTTTGTACAGATGTCATGAAGTAAGAGATGCATATCTTCTGCACACCATTATTTATTGACATCATACCTGATAACAAGCCAGTCAGATATCAGACTGTTAGACATGTTATGTATAGTAGGGATTATTTCTGAGGACATAACCTGGGCATTCTGCAGTTGTGTGTACAGTAGTGGGGTCTGTGTACTTATGGTGATTGTTATGCACTCACTCCAGGCACTCCTTAAAATGTAGAACATCAATATCTGTGTGGTGTCTGAGACCTGGCTCAAGGCTCTAGAGAGCACCCCTGCATTACCATGCTATAACTCATACCACACTTTTCATCCATCTAACCTGGACCAGAATACCAAAGGTGGAGGGGTGTCTATATTCATTAAGGATATCCACACCTCCAGGCTAGTTGCACAGCATAATGCATCCAAGGTTATCCAAGTGCAACTAACTCTGGGCAAAACTGCAATTCAAATTGTAGCTTGCTACAGATCCCCCACCATGCCCCAGGATTCCCACTCCTCTTTTCTTGATATACTGGAAATATTAGGGTTCAAGTAACACCCTAATAATGGGTGATTTCAACTACCCCACCATTAACTGGGAAAACTACTCATGTACCAACTCCTTCGCCCACACGTTTTCTGGAATTCATAAATTCCAGTGCCCTGGATCAACTTATCCACACCCCCACCAAGGGCAACAATATCCTAGACATAGCCATTAGCAACATGAGTGACCGGTGTTCCACACCTGAAATCAACTCCTCATTAGTCAGATCCGACCATAAGCTAATCACCCTAGATATCCACATCCGGCCCCCACCCACTATTAAGGAAACCATGGTAAAAAAATTCTCCAAAGCCAACTTCATGCTTCTTAAGACAGAAGTGGCAAACTTCATGACACCCATGCAAATGGACAATACAGTTATGACTGAAGAATCCTACACAAATGCACTCTATAAGCACTTACATGAGTGCATGGATCGTGCTATCCCAAACAGAACCAAGATGCTATCCTCCAAAGAATGGAAGCCAATCTGGTGGTCCCCTGCCATAAACAAACTCTACAACAGAAGTAAGAAACTGTAGTAAAAGACAGTAAAATCCCATGAGTGGAGGAGCTCCCTGGTCAGCCTCAGTAAGAAGCTGAGATCCCTTATAAGATCCTCCAAACCTAGCTAAATATATATGTATCTACATATAAGTGTGTGTGTGTATATGTATCTTTGGAATGTTTATTGCTTCCACATTGTACATTCCCTATAGTAGCCAGACTATACTGCATGATATGTTATTGATACCAGCCTGACATCATACAGGTGGGATGGATTACTGTTAACGTCTTCTGCCCATGTTGTGTTGGGTCCTGGGTATGGAACTTGCAACAGATGGTATTGTATTGCAGGGCAGATCTGTTTCACTGTGGGGGAGGGGGTGATATCAATACTTACAAAACGTATTTAGCTTGGGCCCCCTCACCCCCATTTGGTTATATATGTATTTGTTATGTTCTCTTTTATATCTATAGATATATATCTGTATATATATATATATATATATATATATATATATATATATATATATATATATATACGGGTCTACCTGAGATGGTCGAGAAGCCATTTGATCGACACATTTGGTCGACAGCTCATTTGGTCGACAAGCAGTTATATGTGGGGGGCTGTGCCCCCACACCCCCCCTAACTATATATATCAACTCCAGGGTCACACAACATTGGGGAGGGGGGCAAATCTGTCTGTCGACCAAATGAACTGTTGACCAAATGAGTGTCGATCAAATGGCTTGTCGACCATCTCAGGTAGACCCATATATATATGCTTACATATATATATATATATATATATATATATATATATATATATATATATATATATATATATATATATATATATATATATATATACATATATATGTAGACATATATATGTAAACATATATATCTATGGATGTATGCATATGTATGTATGTATATATATATATATATATATATATATATATATATATATATATATATATATATATATACATATAGATAGATATTTATATATACACACACACACACACACACACATATATATATATATATATATATATATATATATATATATATGTATATATACATACATACAGATACATCTATAGATGTATAAATACATTTTCTGTACTGTTGAATGACTGTGCAGGATGATATGTTTGTGAAAACATCAGGGTTATGTATATCTGACATGGCTTAGGGGTAAGTCACTTTGGCTATAATGTGCAGGGTCTTGGGTTCGAGCTTTTCAGAGGCTGATTATTTTGTTGCTGGGCAGAACAAGGGCAATTGGATACAGAGTGATTAAGGCACTTTTATTCAGTTCTAAGCAGGTTTGCGAGGAGGTAAGCACTGCTAACGTCCCATTACAGTTTCTTATACTGATTTAGCTTCTCAATTGCTGCTTAAAAGTGCTTACTCCAGCTTACTCCTGCACTAATTTCTTTAAAAGAAATGAAAACGGGTTGACAGGAAAGTGGTGAAAAAGGGGCACAAAGAGGGAAAGACAGTAGGGAAAATAGCTAGGGATGTGCAGGAAGGGTGAAGGGAAGGTCCATAGCTGCCCATTTCTTCTACAGCAACAGCTGTGCATATACCCAGAATTAAGAGATAGACTTGGACATTCCAAGCCCTGAGAGAGTGGTGAGGACAGCACTTATATGTTGTGAAGCCGATTAGACCAGATTACATGTGTCCAATGGGCACATGTGCAAAATGGACAGCTATGTATGGGACAAGATTTTTTTGGGGAACAGATTGCCCCTTTTTTTTCAGGTGAGAGTGGGATGTTGGGGAGGGATAATAGGTATATTTGAGGAGGTAGATTGGGTAGGATAACAGACAAGACAGCATACAGGGGTGGTATATGACACATGTGGGGGTAAATACCTTGATGGGAAGGGGTATTTGTAAATCAAAAGCCCATGAGTCCCCTAGTGGAAACAGTAGGACTGAGGGATCCACCTATGGGCAGTCACCACTGCACTTTCACAGCTCTGAAGGTGGCTGTGGGCTGAGTAGGAAGGCCAGGCCAACCCTCTAGTTGCAATACACAGCCTTCAGGCTGGCGTAGCAGATCTCCAAACTCCCTGCAGAGCTCGCTACGCACCACGCCCCAAACCTGGCGACAAGTGACAGTGTGCTGTCCACACCCCCTCCCAGGGTGGTGAGCCCTATCCCCTGAGGCGGTTCCACCCAAAGGTGGTGCAGGACCAGAGGATGAGGAGGTCTCAGGGTGGGCCCCAGAAGTGCTGGTGCCTGGTGCCATGGCCAGCTGAGGTGGGACAGGTGGGTCTGCTGGGACTGGCCTTCTCAAATGTGCTATGGTGTTTCAATTTTACAACATATGTGGGTTAGTAATAGTCAACACATTCCAGGATTAGGTATAACAGCATGCATAGATATTCCCATTAACCTAAAACACCAGATATGGAACAGTTGCTTAGCAAACTGAAAACATGCATAGGTACATTGATGGCAGTTTGCCACCAATGTGGGAGTATTTCAACATGGCACATGCATAGAAACAAATTTAAATATTTATCAAACAATAGGACATATGTCCAAACAGTAGATTTAATGCAGCACATACTGACTGAGTTGTGTATTTAGTTTATTATTGCTGATATGGTGGGGGGGGGAAAGATGTCAATTAACAACTAGTACATTCCTGTAGTTCTCATTACGTTCCTAGTCAGTGTTGTGATCTGTACCCTACAGGTATTAGTACACTACCCTATGGCCTTAGTTTGTTCAGTGGTATGGATGTAGACAACTATATACATGAACTGAGTTTTACCTGCAGTATACACCTCTTACCTGGTATATCTGTGGAGGTATTGTTTGTTAACAGTACCTGTCCATCTCTTATTGCACACACTCTGGGCATGTCTTGACCACATGCAGGTGAACCGGGGTATATTTTGACTATTGCTCTCTTAAACCTTTGGTGAATTGTACAATGACAGGTTTGTTTTCATTGACATTTTCCAAATATGTACAGGCCTGACAGTCAGTTATATGACATGAAATGCTGCCTACATGTCAGAGATTAGCACACTGATATGCCAGGGGGACAGGGTAACAGCCGGCAGATATGGGCCAATTAACTGGACATTCTGGACAATTCTGTACACTTGTGGGATATGATTCTGCATACAGCTTACTACCACTCCCTGGATTTGAACCATGGCTATGTCTGCTAAAAATAAAACAGTGTCCATTACAGTTGAGTGTGCTATATAGATATTGCTGTGTATCTTTTCTGTGATTTCTGTCTAAAAGTCTCCTGTGGTTTTTATTATTATTCAGAGCAACTGCAACATTAACAATGCCATACAATGCCATACAATACCAGAGTAAACAGTACCAGTACAGGATATCAATCTTTTATTTCTAGGCACAGTTTTCATATGTGACAGACCTGTGGGGGCAATGCTTGTTAGCACTACCTGAATGTTGCCACACATATTACCAGATTCCACATTAGTACTATGCACATACATCTCACTCTGTTACTGCACACACTCTGGTCACAGCTTGACAACATGGGGGTGGAGATGGGACATACTTGGCTTATTACTTTCATAACATTTTGGGTAGTTGCTAGAGTGACAGATTTGTTGTTATAGATGTCTGACAATTAGCTGTATTTTTTGTTTGCTGCCTAAATATCTGGGATCATCCCACTAATTTGCCAGGGGAACAGAGTGACAGGTAGCAAATATGGGCCAATTTACTGGACATTCTGGACATATCTGTACAGTTGTGGGGTATGATTCTGCATACAGCCTGCTACCACTCCCAGGATTCGAACCACAGCTGTGTGTGCTAAAAATACAAGTTCACGTGTCAGTTGCCTGTGCTATTTGGATTTTGTTGTCTGTCTTTTCACTGTTTTCTTTCTATGTCTCTCTCAGTTGCACTAAATGACCTCTTGGGATTACACCAGTCATATACACAACATTCCTACACATTTTATTTATGTTGCACAGTGTGGGTAACAGTGCTTAATACAACAGTACTATTAAGAGATTGCAACCCTACATTACCATATAATACCAGAGTAAACACATGCAGTCCAGCAGTTAGACCTTTATTGTCAGGCTATTATGCTTTTATTTACATACAACTTATATGAGACTCTTCCTGCCATATTCCCTGGTGCATGCAGTACATGCCTTAAACAATAAAGGTTTTATACAGGCAATTAACTTACTACTACTTTTAGATTTATTTCCTATGACAGTACATGCAAGAGTATTACTAACCTGCTTCGTTTCACAACTGCTGCAATCTACAGGCATGGGCTTCCTGGTTCACAGCCTGCTCATCTGCCACTGTGAAAGACATAAGAGGAATATTTAGCCATACCTATCCATAATATACATGAGCTGCCAATTATTAAACAGGTAGTGGACTGATACTTACACACGGCTGGGATATCCCCCATCCTCCTAGCCTCTTGGATCCACTGATCCAAGAGATTCCCCCATTCTCCACTTCAGGTCAACATAGTGACACCTGACCTGCTCACCAGTTCGAGGTATGCCAGTGGCACTGGTGAGGTCACGGGCGAGATGGTCCTAGGCTTCATCTACGCATTGGGAACCCTGGTACTAGCCCTGCAGCAGTCTCTGGTCATGGTCTTTCACAAGGAGTCCTGCCATGACTCTGGACTCCTGGATGCCCCAGCGCTGTGCCCAAAAGTGCACATCCTCTCCCATACCAGTCATAGTGCCTAAAGGAGGAAGCTGCAACCAGTTATAAGATGTATTCCCACCTGTTGGGTTTAGATAGGGCCAATTTCCCTCACTTTGCTGTAATTGGACATTTTTGAAAATGCTAAGCTATGGGCAAACCTGCTTACCTAAGGTTGGCATTGCTTAAAGGGGTATACCAATGGGCAAACTGAGTTAGGTGGCCCACACATTTCTTACACCTAGTAAGCTGGGCTGTGCAATGCTTAGCATTGCTTAATTTTTAATTTTTTTACTATTTGCTTTTTGGCATTGATTTATTATTCATTACATGTTATATATGTGTTTGGTATCCATGATTCATGTGTATGTACACTGTATGGGGTTCTTGTGTTTATTAGGGGATTTCAATACTTTATTACAATGACACCTTACATCTGGGCTTAATGCAGTACTCCCAGTTCACATATTTATGTTATGTAGTAGGTCATACAACATAAAACTGTATATAGATTCATTTCACATGATCAGTTTGATTTCATTTTCCTATAGTGAGGATCTGTTTGGTGATACCTCAATGTTATATACTGCTGCGATGACTTAGTCGTTAACCTATGTGACTATAGTGTATAGGGTCCTGGGTTCAAGACCTGCAAAGGCTGTTTATTTTGTTTCTGGCCAGAACAGTGGCTGTTGCATAAAGAGTGATTAAGGCACTTTTAAGCAATTGTAAGCGGGTTTGCGTGGGTTTGCTTGAGGGTAAGCAATGCTAACCTCTGGTTAAATATGCTTACAGAGAGTTAGCTTCAATATTGCTTAACATGTGTGTGCATTGCTTACCCCCATGCAAAAGGGCTTAAACCCACTTACTACTGCTTAAATATGCGTACTCTTGCTTAATAGTGCTTACCCCTGCTTACCCCCGCACTAATTTAGACAGTAATGTAAAATGGTTCTTGGGAAGGAGGTGGATTTGGAAATTCTATGGATTTATTATTCATTACACATTGTACCTTCAATTTGTATCCCTGATTCATGTGTACATATACTGTATGGGGCACCTGGGATTATCCGTGGATTTTACAACATTATGACAATGCCACCTCACATCTGCATTTAATGCGGTACTCCTGTTCACAAATATATGTTATTTAGTAGGTTATGCAACAAAAATATTGGTCATAAAGTGATTTGACATGGAAAATGGAACGTACTGGATTGAGACTTGAACCGAGAATGACTGTTCATAAGGCAAATGCTCTGCCCAATACACTATTGCAGTACTGCTTAATTTGAATAAATCTTGATTTTTATCCTCTTGTGCCATTTAAGCTGCAGTAAATGTAACTAAGCGATGGGCAAACCCATGCACCTACGGTTAAATTTTATCTGCTTCATATAAAAAAACTTGTTTATATTTCATATTTTAGCTATTGCTCTTATAAACTTGGGGAGATGTTGCTGGGGGTATGCGAACACCTATGAGCAGTCTTGCTCATTTTTAATCCTAAACTGCTGTACTTGATTGCAGGGGTGTGTATATTCTGAGAGCTCTGCTCTCAGACATGCCGCCTGCACTCGTACATGCTCTGTGTCCATTTAGGAGCTCAGGCAGCTCGCCTTCATTAGTATGTCTGGCGCACTGCAGTCTTGCTCCTAAGCGGCCACTTCCATGCAGGACTAAGCTAGTCCTGCACGGAAGTACAGTGAATCCGGGGGTGAATACCTTTTAGAAAGGTCCATTACTGGATTATCGGCTACAGCCTCAAAATACATTTTAACTACTTTATGATTTAAACAGTCATTTAGCTAAACAACTCAGTACATAGGCCAGAAAAATACATTTATACACTTGAGTTAGCAAAATTTATACTCATAAACTGCTTTCAACAGCACAGAACAACCTGACCTTGATTTATATTAAACAGTACTATGGATTTGACAAAGTCACTGATTTCAGTCTTTGGCTAGCTAATATTTCCTTCATTTGTTTGTTTGTTTATTCATTTATTTACTGATAAACAAAGAAAAGCATATTTTGTATGGTTATTAATGTATTTCAACCTGCATATCTCGTGCACTACCTTTCTTTTTTCTGTTCTACTGTTAAGATTCAATTACTTATTTTGATGGTTTTATGTATACACTAGTTTAATCTCTCTTCTTTGATTATCTGTAAGCATTTGTTTAATTGTTTGTTTGTTATCAGGGGTATTGGAATGATCCATGCTGATGGCTTCTGGGCACTGCCCAAGGAATACAAAGCCAGAATCAAGTTGTAATACCAAGATACATACACACTAATGAATGTAATAGTTAGGTAAATATTCCAGCCTTCCACAAGATAAAAGAAACTTAGAAGGTTAGCAAACAAATATTTCATATCATATAGGGTGTTTAAATGTTTGATGCATAAGGACAATATTTATAAGCATATCTATCTTTAAGATGAAATGTTTGCAAAGATTTCAAGATTTTGAGGACAGTGAATTGCCAAACTGTGACTGGAATATCATTTGGGTCTTGGGCACAAGGTCAAAAAGATGAGTGTCTTAAGGTAATGTAAGCACAATTAGATTATTTGTCTATATTTTAAAAATAAAATCAAGCCTTTTGTTCATATGTTTTTAAAGTATAGCCAGACAATCCACTATCTTGTACCAAGAGGGTCAGAAAGAGACCAAAACATGCATGTCTACAAGTACTGGGATTTGGTTTTATTGCCCTGAACGTACCCATAAAGGCTTCAAATGCAAACAGTAATGTGCATTCAGAAGCCATACGGCTAATACAATGGTATATCCTTAGGGGGTTATTTGTATATATCCCATGAGCCCACATTACAAGAGATTTAAGGTATTACATAGGAAGACTCTATTTTGGCTGATTCTTTCTTGCAGTTTTTACTAAATGGTTTGCCTGTGTGACCTTTTTACCTTTCTGTTAACATGTTATTTGGGATATTTTGCAGGCACCGTAATGTTTATGGACATCAGGCTTGATTGTAAGCTCTAAATTTCTAAACTATAGCCAAAAATCCATTTATGCTGTACTAACAAGGGCAGAAAAAAGATTCAAACATGGTATACTTTCAGCCAGTGGGTTTTGGTTTCCTTAGTCTGAATATACCCATAGAGACTTAAAAAGTAAAATGTCATGGGCATTCAGAAGCCATGTAGCTTGAAACACTGGTATATCCACAAAGGGTCATTTGCATCTATCCCATGGTCCTCAACTGCAGGAGGTTAAGGTATTATATAGTGAAGACTTCAACTTGAGTGGGTCTTATTGCTTTTCTCTTGAAGAAGTCACAATAAATACTGGATTCTTATTTTCTACAGTTTTGAGTGTCAGAGTACTTCTACTTGGCTTTAATAAATAAATCATCAAAACAGATGTTGACAGACGTAACACTGACACACATCAATAAAAACACACCAATATGTTATTGCTTTTGCTCTGAGGCTAATTCTTGAAATATGCAAAACAAAATAAAGTATTTTCTGCAGTGGAGGGTAAGCCTCCCCCAGGGCCCCCACTTCCCCTGTTAATTATGTATACTAACACTGAGATTGCATAATCCCCAGAGAAAGGCCATATCCCCCATCTCAGGGACTATCCATCTCACCCATCTGTTGACCATTTCTATATGTCAACAAAACTGTGTTGGCAACACAGAGGTTGATTTAACTACAAATTGATCTATGCTGGGCAACTCACATATGCATGTCTGTGTTTGTATATATAATAAAGAATCAGAACTGAGGTAAGCAATGCTAGCATGTCAAACAGTACTAAAGAGACTAATCAATCAAAACCCTGACTGACCACAAAAACAAAACAGTTTCTTTCTGTGATCAGTAAACCAAAACCCTACCAATAACTTCAGACACACTTTATCTGAATAGGAGTAATACTATGGAAAGGTATTTTGGTAAGGTAAACTGTAGGGTTGGTGTTAGAGGCAGGGTTCAGAGTTAGTTGGGGTTATCACACATAAGTAAGGATGACCACTGTCCTAATGTGTGCTAACCCTATCCGTGCCCTTGATCCTAATGGCATAACCCCATCACCACACCTTACCAAAATCCCTTTCCATATCAGTACTAAACAAAGCCCTTGGACCTACTTCACATGCAACACTGCACACATGCTCTGCAGCAAATCTATCCCCTTCCCTAGCTTTTACTCCAACCCTAACTTGCAAATGCTCACACAACCCTCCCACTCTCATGAAGAAACACAGCCAAGGGAGTTACAAAGTAACATATGCAGCCTGAAAGTGCTGCGAAAGGAAGTGAGTGAGAGAGAGAGAATTTACTAGTAGAAATGAAGAGAAGGAACTCCAAATTCAAATAGTGTTTTGCAAAGCAATGGAATTAGGAAGCGTGGAGAATATACAACCTGTGCAGAATATCAAACGTTCTGTTAAGCTAAAACAGAAAGTCACAAGAATAAGGATTTCTAAGCAGAACATGATTGTTAAGAAGGACAGACTTATCAATAAGAAAAACATTATTAGAATTATAAAGGAGAGAGAAAAAAAAAACACCTGGTCAGAGTTCTAAACCCATTTTCCTCAGTGTAAAGCATATAACTTAGGTAAGGGGTGCTCTATGTAACAGTATGGAAAAATAAATCTTACTAATCTTATTCTGAAGTATTCTTTGCTGAGGAACAAAAATTAACAGAAAAAAAGTATAGTGAAAATAGTGGGAGGGTGGTGCTCACTTACAGTAAGACAGAGGGAGACCACCCTAAAAATGAAAAAAAAAAAACAGAAAGAGCACTTCAAACTGAGTGGTAAAGTAATCTTGAACAGAGCCCTAATTATATTCCTGTTGAGGTAAAGTACAGGAAACAGAACAAAGAGAGTTCTATACATCAGGTGGATAAAAAAGGGGCAAGAAAAAAAGTAATGCAGAAATACTAGATGTCACTAAACAATCTTAGCATGAGCTGCCTTTCTTAGGAAAAGAATTAGAGGTGGAGACCTCAGTGGATGTCCTAATAGAGGAGGATGCCAAGCCATCTTCCTCGTGATAAACTGACCCTGAGGAAACTTCATAGCTGGCTGATCTCCAAGTAAGTTAGGTAAACTTTAAAAGAGCAAATAGGAAAATAAAACTTTGAGCTGAGCAAAGGAATGGATAGTTAGACTTATGGGGAAAAGCTAAACAAAATGTTCCCACTTCTTATGAACACTTTGATTTGGAAACTCATTTACTGCTTGCAGTAAATAAAGACAGAAAGGATGCAGTATCTCAAATATTTATACCCAAACCTTTCAGAGCCAGAGTGATGAGATGAGCATACATTAGGATGACACCTTATTGTTTAATCATTTAATTGAATGTGACGCTTTGTTACCTCAAAGACCCCAGGCCTGTCTGTCAAGAACTTTAATTTCTTGCAAATTAATATTCACTTCATCAGTAATTCGATCGACCTTATCATCTGCCAAGCCTTTCTTCTTTCACCCTCAGTCTTTCTCAGCTTCAGTGTCTTCTACAGTAAAACTTTATTTCACAGTATATTGTTTAAAGTATTTCAGTTTTAGATTTACTGTCTGGCCTTCTGCTGAATTGTCTGGATTTATGTGTTGTTAAATGGTTTGATCTTTTAGCAGACCATGGATTTTTCAAAAGTTTTCGCCAACATCAGAGTTCAACAGCATCAATTTTCCAGTGCATATGCTTTCTTTTACTTCAACTCTCATAAAAGTATGTTACTACTGAGAACAGATCCATGGGTGGTTCTTCTAATATCCGGTGCTGGTCCCTGATCTTGTGCCCTGCCCCCACCCCATCAGCTCATCAACGGAAGAACAAACAACAACAAAAAGGACTGCTACTTTTAAACAGTTGATGAGTTAAGCCCCAAAAAGAAAAGCTAGAGGCACTGAGAAACAGGTCTGTTCCAGGTAGTAGGACACAAGTGAGAGTATCTATGAGGTTAGTGGGATACTCAGTATTTTGCCACAATATTGGGCCCAGCTGCATATCTGATGAAAGGGAAGATGGCTCTTAAAGTAAAGCAGGAACTAAAAACAATGTTTTGCATACAGTTAGAAGACATACTATGATGAGAGGTTGTTGTAACATCTCCAAATTTTAGCAGGCCCTTTTTAGTTAATACTGACGCATTAGAGTCAGAACAAGGATCAGTAGTCTCACATATCTTTGATGAAGAAGAGCACTCTATATAGTTTCTATGACATAAGCTAAGTAAGGCACAAACTAAATGCCCCGCTATCAAGATGGAATGATTAGGGATCAAGGGGTTGCTCTTTTCTCGATAACATTACAACATCAGCTGAGAGTTCACATTAGAGACAGACCCTACTCCTAGAGTATAAAAAATGACAGCAACGTGGAAACATGAAGCTCTGTACATGGACAGTGTCTTCATATCTTTGCAGACATTTAACTTTACAGTACAACATAGAATAGGCCTGAACCAGCATAATGCAAATGACCTCTCAAGGGCTCACAGCCCATATAGTTGGCCTGAGCAAATGGTTTCAAATTGGAGATTCAATTTGCCATAGTGTGATGGTAGTTCTTACTGAAAAGAATACAAAAACAAAGTCAAACTGACATCAAATGAATGCAGATATTATAAAACTATTGTACCATTTCTTCCATTATGCTTTATATGAAATATTCCTTTAAGAAAGGGAGGACATTTGCTGTATTAGGTAATGAGTGTCTCAACCATTTGGTGGTTAGTGAAACCAATTACTTACATATAAAATGGAGGGCTGACGTCAGCCAAGTCAGAGTTGTTGGCTCTTCCTGGTAGGAGATTTTATACCTGGAACAATAGTTCTGGCCAAAGAACTGCGAAGTAAAGATAAACCTGGTTGGAGACATCAGATAGAAACTGGACATCTTACCTACTTTTGGAAAACCAATATATATAGCAAGTTGTTGGTAAAATCAAGAAACTTGTTAAGAGATACTGTGTCTCTGTTATAAGGAACTGTGCATAAAGGTACCTTAAGCAATTTTGTCATATGTAATTATTTGGGAAGCACCTGCATTTTTGTTTGCTTTAAATAAACTTCTCTGCTGAATTTGTATACTTTAGTAGAAATGACATTATACATAAGCATTTCCTCATAACTGCATTGTGTTATATGGGTATATTATTTACTGCATGTTTACAATCTTTTATGATAGTATATATCTTTTGAATTCCTCTTATACCCTCGTAACTGGTCCTTTTTTGGCACTTAGGATGAACTTGTAAATGGTTCTAGTACAGGGTTAATGTGTAGTCCATGTTGTTAGTCAATTGTAGGAGTCTCAGAGGTGGTGAAGTGGATCTTGCATGGAAGACCCTAGAAGTGAATGTGAGAGCCCATTTCAGTCTCACTTCTGAAGTTATAGTTAATATCTGGAGTACAGAGCTACAACTGGGCCTACAGCATTCATTTTTTAAAAGCTTCTACTTGGGAATGTTTTGAGAAAGTGTAATTTTGTTTAATGGAAAATTAACCAAAACTAATTTTTTTGTTCTTCACCGAGTAGGCTATTAATATTTATTTTCATTTGACTATATGAAAAATAAACTGATGTTTTATGGAAATCAAGACTCTATTGTCTCCTTGAATGTTACACTGGTGCTGAATGTAGACATTTGATTAAAGACTTGTAATTATTATATCCTCATGGTACCTGTGCTGCTGGCTACTGATTCCCTATAGCACTGTAATTGTCATGCTCCTGGTGTGTTTTCCTGATTACCCCAACCACATATGTATTACTACAAAGACTGGTGGAGTCATAGTTGGGAACTAATGGAAAGCTAGTGCAAATCCCATTGTGCTGGTCAGTGTAGCGACCAACCCCAACACTTTGTCTATTATGCAGACACTAACCAGGGAGGATGGCCTGGAGTCCAACTTATTACTGTTGCACCACCACAAAGGACTGGGCCAAGCAGACTGGGCAGAAATCCTCTCATTCCAGCTGATCGGAGAGGCACTGGAAATGTTTGTAAACAAGGAGGGAATCAATTACATGGACAATGACAAATCTAATAAAGAACTGTTGACCAAGGCTAGTATAACCCCTGAAGTGCAAACAATAAAGGTTTTATCAGCAGAATTTTAATGTCGATAAGCTGGTATAAATCACAGCAATAAGTTCACCCTTCTATACCATGAGGTTTTACTATTAAGCAGAGCAGGGAGAGCAGGAGATAGCCTTGAAGACTCTGGAAGTATGGAGTACAATAGCCTAGATGGGTCTTACTTGTGAAATTATACTCAAAAAACATTTGGAGATTAGAGCTGTGATTATGACTCAGTCAAGGTCAACAGCCTAAATACTTTTTTCCAAGTAAACATACTTGGAAAGGCTGTGAGAGACTGCACTTCTGCTTGCTGGAAACTAAACAATACTATTGTTTTGTTGCTGTTTTGGGCAAGTCGGCATTTTTTATTTTCTCATGACTTTATAAAAATAAAACCATGTCTTATAGAAGTCCTGTTTCCACTGTCACTTTGACTTTGATTGATGACTGACCATCAAATAAGCAAACTATTAGCCAGTGTACTTTTTTGAGCTTTTTTTCAGTCATTCTCTGTTACAAATTGTCTGAATTTGCATGGTTTTGTGCTCAAACTGCTACATGCCAAGCTACATACTTCTGATTTTCATCTAATTTTCTCATTTTGATTGTTACTCATTAGGGCTTTTCACCCATTCTCTATGTTGCTATAAATTGCCTGCATTAGATGTGCTGCGTAGTGCTGTGCTATGCTCAGTAGCGGTCCAACAAGTACTGTATTGATGGAGATGGTTTCACCTACATCCATGTCTGTATTTATACGTGTACCCACATGATGAGTCAAAGTGTGTTCTTGGATTGCTATCCAGTCCTCCCATTAGCCCATAGCAGCTCTTCACTGTGTATACATTTGCAGTTGCTATCTTAACCAATAAGTACCCTTAGTTTGCACAAAGCTGTACTAGCCATACCCTCTCCATAAATCTACTCCTACAAATGTCTCATTATTCATAACGGTATAGTCTATGTACTCCTCTAAAATTATCTTATTAACTAAATATAGTCTGCTCTGTGTTACTCTAGCTATCTCACCATAAATTAACCCATTTAGTCACATCCCTCCATAAACTAACCCATTCAGTTACACTTATTAACTCATTTAGTCGCATCTCTCCAAAAATGAACTCATCTAGTTATGTATACGTGATTCTCTGTTCTGCTTTATACTAATTCTCCAAATTACAGGTCACAAATGGAAGGTCATCCTGCTTGTTTCCCTTCTGTTGCCATCCTGTTAACTAATGGCATCCACTGGCAGTGCAGTTAATGCCTTATGATCACAGATAATAAATTCAAATTCAACACAAACAAATCTATCTATGATAGGAACAACTATTTAATACATCTGGAGGTGTTCCTCTCACCAAATAATGTGGCTAGTGAGCAGCACATAAACCTCCACCACAAAATCACATTAAATGTCTAATGCTGAGGCTGTAAAACATATTTACCAAAGGCTCCTAGAACTAAGAAGGCTAGATCTGAGTGAAACTGCATCTCATCTCTTTTATACACACCTACATCAGAGTCACTAAGAGTCAGATTAGTGCAAATGGTTTACTCCAAACCACTGTACTAATGAAAATGTATCAGCATGAGTGTTAGTGTGAATGTTAGCATTAGCAATAGTGTTTGTGTTAGTATTGGTGTAACTGTCAATGTGAGCGTTAATTTGAGTGCTAGTGCTTGTGTGCGTTGGTGAGTGTGTGTGTGTGTGTGTGTGTGTGTGTGTGTGTGTGTGTGTGTGTGTGTGTGTGTGTGTGTGTGTGTGTGTGTGTGTGTGTGAGGTGACTCGTTTGGTACACAGATTCTCCAGTCACAGTGCAGTACAAATACAGGGTTCTGGTAAGTTGTCTTCAGGTGGCTGAAAAAACTCTGGTCCAAATGGGAATGAATGACTTGGGATGTAAAACCATGGGGGAAGTGCAGAGAGACGTGTAAGAACTCCCCTTGCATGTGACAAACACAAACAAAACACTGGTCCTGACTGGAATACTTCCTTCTCCAAACATGATGCCAAAGTACAAAATAAATAAATGGTTAAATGCCACTCTGGTGGCATAGAAGGTTAAAGGTCTGACTTCTTTCCAATCAGCTCAGGTTTTATTAGCAACTCAGGTGAATGAAGCAGCAGCAGCAGGGATGTATGTGTGCTGCCATCCCAGGAAGGTAGTTGGTAACATCATAGCTTTCTCTCCAGAATCAGGGACAATCAGGGGCATTTTCTAAAATATTACTACTGTTAAGTTAAGCTTGAAGGTTTTCAGGCTAGTTTGTTTGTGTTGAAATTTAAATACTCAGTAGGAAGTCTACCCAAAATCATTCTAAATTTGAACCCCAAGCAATTATAATTACCCCTGCCCCAGAGTCATTCTTGTCAGTAACATGGATTAACACTTCTCCACAATTCTCTAGCCAGCCTGATTGAAATGGGTATCTTCAGAAAGGTAAGAATTGTCTC
The DNA here is from genome assembly GCF_019279795.1 of Protopterus annectens. Classification (NCBI taxonomy): domain Eukaryota; kingdom Metazoa; phylum Chordata; order Ceratodontiformes; family Protopteridae; genus Protopterus; species Protopterus annectens. The sequence goes on from NC_056737.1 coordinate 1,251,670,424, forward strand.
ATACTGTCCGACAATCATCTATTACTCAAACAGCATAACACAGTGTGTGTGTGAGATGTACATAATATCCTTGGTGGCAAAAATGTCACACGCAGTAAACTTAGACACCAAAATCATCAGCAGTAAACCACACATCAATCTCCAAGGTCATCACAATACACATAATCCACCATGTGCTAAGGTTCTAAGCATTAACTTGCCTGAACCTCAAAGGCCTCCAAAACACAAGACAATGCATAAAGCACACTCAGCATATTAAACTTACTTCCTAACATAGCACAAGGAATCCCAAAGTCACAGATTCTGAGCCCGTAAGGCAGGCATTAACCCAACCAAATATTCTTGTTATAGGTGACTCCACTGTAAAACATACAGCTATACCTCTTACCAGGCTGACCAGGGAAAGAGTGACAGTTAATTGCTTGCCTGGTGCAAGGATCCATCAGATCATGCATGCAACTCAAGTCCTTTAATAACAAGTACCAGTATGACTTTGTCATAGTCCATGCCTGTTTCAAGGACTTGAAGAGTGCCTCCCTGGATTATATGAAGAGAGACATGATGGAGTTGTAAGACAAATCTTTACCAAAGGCTCCTAGAACTATGAAGATTAGATCTCAGTGAAAATGCAACATCTTATATCCTTCATACACACCTCCATCAATGAGTCACCAAGAGTCAAATTCCTTGAGTCTAACATTCATCAGCATTCTACCTTCTCTAAGGATGATGCCACAATATGAGCAAAAACAACTGACTTAGTTTTTGGTGTCATTCAAAGGGGGTCCAAAATTTATGAGCCTGTGAGGATTGGCAGACCACTTTGCTTCACCAGGGATAGCCTACATCTCTCCCCTCAAGGGTTTTAATTATTGGCAAAGATATTTTCCACCCCCATAGTGCTTTTTTAGGTAATGCCAACCTGATAAACCTACCAATATGATAAACCTACAAATGTAACAAAACAATACCTGGTATCCTACATACTGCTAAGAGTTGCTCTGTGTCTGGAATACAAGGCATCCTCTGATCCATTACTGATGGTTTTACTGCACTTCAGCAAGTCAAACTATATCAGAAACACTAGGTTTAGGGATCCAAACCTCTTCTGCAACATCAGCAAAATGGTTTGGATGGACAGGTATATTTTGCACAGGATACCACTGTAACATCTGGCTAATATCCCACCGGACTGCCACCAATTAATGTGATGCCCGGCCAATATCCCATTGGACTACCACCAACAAATGTGACACCTACAACTTAAAATCTGGGTCAGTAATTAAGGAGCCTCAATCCTCACTACTGACTCCAGTGTGGGAGTGACACAGAAAACACCAGAGCACAAAACACACAAGAGTGAAATTCCACAAATTCCCTTTAAGAACACAAGATGAAAACTTTCTGTTTTCATGAGACTGGACTATATACCTCTGTCCACCCCAATTTTAATCCCTTATTATACATGTCAGAGCAATGTGTTCCAGTTTAAGACCTCTGACTTACTTACACTCAAAATAAATTAAATCTCACACAGGCAAACACTTATGGAAAGCCTGACAGAAATTTCCAGCTGTGTACCCTCCCCAATACAAATGGTAAATGCTGCCAACAAAGTCAAACAGGTCTACACACTCTTCAAAGGTTGATCAATTATTAAAAATTAAATACTGAAATATACAATAGCTATGACCAGAAGCAGCCAGGCATTTGAGGTGACCTGGGGAGTATCAAACAGGTATAAACACTCTCTAATCCCAAAAGATCACACTGATTGTCCAGCCACAATGTAAAGTAATGAAAAACATTTAATAATAAGTGAAATGATTACAAGAATGTAAATCAATAACTTTTAATAAACACTAGAATTCAATCACCAGAAATATAAATTAAACTGTAGGATAGAAGTCCATCATCTTAGAAAAATAACTAAACTTTCCTAATCTAACTAAAAAATACTGTCCCTGGTCTAATCTAAAACATAACAGCAAGGCAAAGACAGGCTTGCAATTCTGGTGAGTCATTTTCTGGGTATCTTCTTCACAGCACTGTAACTGACTGTAACAATTAACTGCTCAGCACTTCACAAACTGCTCAGCTTAACAGTCTCAACTGTCTTATTTTAAAAATAACAGTCAGCTACTTAAAAAAGCTATTTGTCCTGTCAATCAGCTGTTCAAATAATCACCAGGCAGCCAGGAGCATTCTAATGACATCACCTACTGTTCAGCTGATTCTCTGCAGACAGTTTGTATTTTAGAATCTTCCTCACAAATGTGTGCAATTAGAAATGTATCAGAACAGTTACAAATTCTTTAATCATTCCGCATAAGTAGGAAAATACTCAACATTTTAAAAACTCATTTACATTTTTGCAATTAGACATGCTGGCATACAATACAAGTTAATCTGAGAATATACACAAATCGCCTGTCAGACATGTTAATAGAGATGATATTGTTTCATTTTCTTCACCCTCCCCTTATGACTCAAGCATGATTTTCAAGTGACCCTTGAAAAATGGGTCTACCTGGGAATATTGACCCACTCATCTCCTGGACAATTCATCCTCATTGGCACTATTAATCCCACTGTGATGTTGCAAGGTCATATCATATGCTTGCAATCCTAGACTCCACCTCATTAACTTGGCATTTTCCTTACTGACCTTATTAAGCCATGTTAAAGGGTTATCATCTGTGACTACAGTGAATTTTCTCCCATAAAGACAAGGCTGCAACTTTTGCAATGCCCACACACTCTTTCTCCATAGCTGCATAACACTCTACTCTCAGTTGGAGTCTACGGCTTAGACATACCACTGGATGAATTCTTCTTCTGCAGATACATGGCTAAGTACAGCCCCCGGCCCATAATTTGAAGCATCTATGTGTACAATAAATTAATTATTGTAATCTGGACTGGCTAACACATGGGGTCTTCCCCAAAATCTCTTTTCTTTTTTGGAATGCCTGTTCACCATCTGTGGTCCACACTACCTTGCTCAGTTTATTCTTCCTAGTAAGGTCAGTAAGGGGTACAGCTATGGTACTGTAATTGGGGACAAATTTTCTATAGTACCCCACTGTCCCTAGAAATGCTCTTGCTTGTTTCTTAGTAGCAGGAACTGGCCACACATGAAAAGCTTCCATCTTGACAGGTACTGGCCTAACTTTACCACTTCCCACTCTGTGTCCTAAGTAAGTGACCTCTCCATACCCACTTGACACTTACTGCATTTAATGGTTAATTCTTCCCTACTTAATCTATCCAAGACCTCCCTCAAATGTTGGTCTGCAAATGCCCATAGCATAGTCTTCAATGTAGAGTTTAACCTCTCCACAAGTCCATTAATCTGGGAATAGTAGGGGGTGGTCTTTAGATGTTTCACCCCACAACACATCCACAGACAAGTCAGCAGGTCTGACATGAAGTTGGCACCTTGGTCAGTCAGTATTTCCCATAGAAAATCTACTCTGCTGAAGATTTCTAGCAAAGCATTTGCCACCTTTTCTACATCAATATCACCTGCAAAAGGAATATTAGGGACTTTAGTTAGAAGTGGTAGATGGTTGGCTCTAAGCTCTACCAACTGCTGCATTACCTCCCCTTCCAGCCCTCCCTTAGGAGTCCACTTTCTATACAACAAGCCTTCCTTCTCTGCCTTAATATCCCCTTCCCAAGGAATATTAGGGACTATAGCTAGAAGTGGTAGATGGTAGGCTCTAGGCTTTACCAACTGCTGTACTACCTCACCTTCCAGCTCTCCCTTAGGAGTCCACCTTTTATACAACAAACCTTTGTTCCTGTATACAGACTCACCTCTTCCTTGGCCTCAGGTACTTCCTTAGCTATCTCGCACAAGCTTTGTAATGTAGGATCCATAAGTTTCACCTCTCTCAACTCTACCTTTGTGACCTTCCCAAGCTCCCTTTCTGCAGGAAGCCTATTATCTTCCAACAGCTGTACCTCACTGTCAATCTGCGTACCACCACTCACCTCTGTCCTTGCAGTCACCATGTCCAAGGGAACATCTGTACCCACTAGCAGCTGTGGCTCACATTCAGACTTACTGCTACTAGATAGTACTTTCTCTAAAACAACCACCACGTCAGTGCCAGCTTCAGCTATAAGATCTTTCTGGGTCTCTCCCAGACTACTGGACCTACATGCCTTTCTCCAAGCCTGACTGCATGTCACTGCATGTAGACAAGGTACTGCATCATCACAGTCATTCCCTATCAGGACATCTGCAGGAATATCCTCAAACACACCTACTTGCTTGCTTCTTCTTCCAACCTACCCTAGCCAAAGGTATTTGCAATGGAGTCCCTCCCAACACTCTGACTGAAGTGGGCTGCCCAAGCAAGTACTGCTCTTCTCTAACCCCTACAGGACTCACAATGGTTATATCAGAAGTTGTGTCCCTCTTAGCAGTTACCTGTTTACCATCTACTAAGATATGATATAAATTTTGTAGAACAAACAAAATGCACCAGTCTTGCACTAACAAACTTGTATTTATTTGTAGAATAAAAAATAAAAAATAAAATATAAAAAAAATAAAAAATAAAAAATATAAAATATAAAAAATAAAAAATAAAAATAAATACACGTTTGTTAGTGCAAGGCTGGTGCATTTTGTTTATTCTACATTTCTGCTGATTTTGCACCTTTCCCTACCCTGAGCCAATTTGTTGGTTTCTATGATATAAATTTTGGTGATAATTTTTCACCCCAGTTGTTTCTAAACAACTTACGACTGGCAGTTTAGTTTGTCATCTGCACGTACTGGTTCCCTCACCTTCTGTTTCTTGCCTTGCCTCGATGGATATTTGACTGCTGTGTCCCCTCTGGTTACACTTGAAACATCTAATCTCTAACCATTCGGAAAACAAAAATGGTGCAAAAAGCAGCACAACAACCATAAAACGAAAAGCTGCTTAAGGTGCCAATAACTAGTCCCCAAAAACACGTAATAAAAAGATTTTAATAAACTAAACACAAATACTGGAAATTAAACAATATTGGTAGTTAAGCGTTTTCGTCAAAATGACTTCATCAGAACAAATAAATATTACAAAAGTTCTCATTTTATACAGTTCCTTGTAAATCATATGACCAAACCAATTGAGATTTAAAAAGACAGTCATAACATTTCATATAAAAGGCTGTGGTTTATGAAACTATGTATTACAAAAATACAAATATATTTGTTAATAGTTCTAAACTCCTTTAAAAAATTTTTGTATAAAACTAATTTATATAAAACTGGTGAAATCTGGGGGGTTGTTGTATTATAATTTACAGGCCCTGAACTTTAATTCTGGTTTGATACTGACAGCATCATTTAACCCTGGAAATTCAGCACCATTTAACCTAAGTTGCCATTTAGTTTCGGCCCTCAGTAGTTTGTTAGTCCAATCCCCTCCTCTAAAATCTACCTGCACAACTTCCAATATACCAAATTTAAAACTATGAAGGGGATTCACTTTGATGTGTTTGAATAAGGCATTCTTTTCGTCCTTCTTGTTGATACTGTAACAGTGTTCATAAATCCTACAATTTAATTTCCTTTCTGTCTTGCCAATATAATAACAAGGACAAGAATTACAAATAGTGAGATAGACAGCACCAGTTGTGACACATGAACCAGCTACAAAATTGACATCAGTGCCATAGGGACCTAATCTAACCCTAGGACTTTCATTAATGTACCCACAATAGTCACATGAACCACATTTGTGGGTACCTTTCTTCCTGCTTTTCACGTTAGGTTTATTTTCCAAAAATATTTTTCAAGCTACTACCAACTCTGTAGGTAAATAAGGGTTCGGGGCCTAATGCATTAGAGAGATCTCTGTTTCCCTTAAACATTGCCCAATTATTCTTAATAATCTTTTTCACCTCATTTGACGTTTCACCATATGTAATAACCATAGCTTGGGAAAAATCCTTACATTCACTTTGCATAACATTTGTGGTATCTGCATCAGCCCCTAATAATGGTTTATATCTATCATTCCAATTGTTCATCACTTGGTCCCTAATATTCTCTACAAAATCTAGTGGATATCCCCTATGCAGGAACATATCCATAACTAATTTAGTCTCTTCCTCTACCAGGGTCCTGTTCGAACACATCCTTATAACCCTGACCATTTGCCCCTTAACTATATTTCTCTTGATATAGAGGGGCTGGCTACTTGAAAATTCAAGGTAGTCATTGGAAAAAGTAGATTTCCTGTGCACCCTAGATTGAAATGAGTGATTAGTAACATCCTTGAATATTTTTACGTCAAGAAAGTTGATTTCATTACAATTACCTTTTCCCGTAAATTTAAAATAATCACATATGGTGTTGATATAATTTAAAAATGATTCAAAAATGTATCCTTCTTCCACAAAATAAATAAATCATCTAAAAACCTTAAGTAAAGGTGCCATTCATTTCTGTAGCAGGAAGTAATAACAAACTGATTCTCCCACCCATATAAAACTAAATTAGCAAAAATGGGGGCACAGCTGTTACCCATGGCTACCCCTTGAACCTGTCTGTAAAATTCCCCCTCAAAGGTAAAAAAAAATATTTTTCAGCACTAATTCCATTAATTCTGTAATGAAGTTGATCAAAGCACCTATCATATTTGTTTTAATCTCTAACCATGCACTTGGATTAGTAGATTCCCCCATTACTGGTATATACTGTTGGAGTGGTTTGGACTGCCCCCCATGGGTTCCCTTATGTCCATTTGCATCACTGGATATCCCTTTCTTATGTAGTCATGCTCTGCTTGCCAAGCAGAGATCCCCTTTTCTCTCCAATGCTTCTGCAGAGTTACAGTCTGCTAGCCAGACTCTCATGTCATCAGCCAAAGTACTGAGGGCTTGTTCCCTCACCAAAAAGTCTGGCAGTCCCTCATAAGTGGTGACCTCACACCCACTCACCCATCTGTGAAAGTAAGTACTTAAGTTAACAATATAATCATGTACACTTTCATCTGCCTTGCATCTTTGTTCATGAAACTTTTTTTTGTATACCTCAGGTGTAAGTTTGAAACAGTCAAGCAAGCAACAGTTCACATTGTCATAATTCAAAACATATATATCATTTAACTTTGCTACAGCCTGAACAGCTTTACCATGGAGTAAGGGAGTCAGGAACTGAACCCAGAGCTCACTGTCAACATCATATTGTCTACATACCCTCTCAAAAATATGAATAAAACTATCAAAGTCATCCCCATCCCTGTACTGAGCAAAGAGTTTACTGACCTTTACAGCTTCTGGGGTCTGGTTATTCTCTCCCCATTACCTCCATGACCCTCTCAAAGGGTTTGAATCTCCATTTCATGCTGGCACTGTCCCTCATTGTCCTTGGCTTATAAATGCCTCATCCTCTCTGCTGATTCCAGTTCAAGACATTTGGCCTCCAGTTCATGTCAATGCTGTTTCTTCACAGCTTCCAGGCATTGGGTCTCCAGGCACAGTTTCTCCTCAGTTTCTAGACATCTGGCCTCCAGTTCATATTGATGCTGTTTCTCCCTTTCATCAGCCTCTAGCCACAGTATCTCTAATGCCAGACAGATTCTGAGGTCCTCTGAAAAAAAGGTGGACTGTCTTGTCCCGGCATGCTGTACATCCCCAACAGCAAACTGGATATCCTTGGAATGGCTGGCCTGAGCTGTGCTACAACCAAGGCTGAAATCATTGATTCCTTTGTCAGGTTGGCATGCACCAATCCTCTGGCTTCACACTCCTTAGCCAACTGGATCTTTGCCAGCTTGCTAAAATCTTCTGCTGACATCCTTGCCTGCTATCCCTATCTAACTAAAATAAATAAATAAAACTGTGATAGATTGAAATAATGAATGTTTACCTTGTCACTGTTAATAGTGTACATCTTAATGACAGCTACCTACAGGCTACTGGAATCCAATTAAAGCTCCCACACAGCTGCCACCAATTAATGTGATGTTTGGCCAATATCCCACCAGACTGCCATCAATAAATCTAACATCCCCCACTTAAAAACTGGGTCGGTAATTGAGGAACTTCAATCCTCACTACTGAATCCAGTGTGGGCGCATCACAGAAAACACCAGAGCACCGAACACACAAGAGTGAAATTCCTCAATTTCCCTTAAGAGCACAACAGGAACATGCTCTATTTTTTGGGGATTGGACTATATACATCTGTCTACCCCAATTGTAATCTCTTATTATGCACTTCATAGTAATGTATTCTAGTTTAAGATCTCTGACTCACTGACACTCAATAAATTTAAATCTCACACACTCAAACCCTTATGGGAAGCTTGACAGAGATTTCCAGCTGTGTCCTCTCGCCAATACAAATGGTAAATGCTGCCACCAGAGTCAGACAGTTTGCACATCTTTCAAAGGGTGCTCAATTATTAAAAATTAAATATCAAAATAAATGATAGCTATGACCAGAAGCAGCCAGGCATTGGAGGTGACCTGGGGAGTATCAAACAGGTATAAATACTCTCTAATCTCTAAAGAACACACTAATTGTCCAGCCACAATGTAAAGTAATGAAAAATGTTTAATAATAAGTAAAATGATTACAAGAATGTAAATCAATAACTTGGTTAAATAGTGCAATTCCAGGGGGATCCAGTATCTGTCAGCATGAGCAGAGATGCTCAACAGTCTAATTTGTTCCTCAAAGAATTTATTTATTTATTTATTTAGTTGACATTTGTTGGCTGGGTTGGTCCAACTGGGTCAGAGCCCTTTTTTAGTGGAGACCCGGGGAGAAAAGCTCCACACTTCATACATAAAATTAAGTTGAAATAGTACATAGTTAATTATACAAAGTCTCCAATAGTGATATACAAAAAAGTGGGTTTAACATGAGCAGTAATTAGACTCTACAAATCAGCAAGCACAGTAGGTACAGTGCAGACTAAAAAGTAGAACAGATAAAATTTACATTTAAGTCAAGGCAAAGTACAGTAGGTACAGTGCAGAGTAGGGTAAATAAGTAAAAATTTCTATCCTTAGTCATCCAAAAAGTAGAATAATTAAAAACTTACATTCAAGACAGGACAAAGTACAGTAGGTACAGAGCAGAGTAGGTTAAACTAATATATGTTTACATCCTTAGACATTAATACAGTTTAAAATAGCTGCAATGGGAGAGAAGTGGTCAGGTAAAAAAGATTCCACAAGAATGTAGGTATAAGGTAGAGAGATAGGAATGTAGGAGTGCTGAGTTGAAATATAGTAAATTAGGAAGAAAGTTCAGATTACACAGGTGTGGGAGAAAGGAGAGAGGTTGGTTGGCAGAGAGGAGATGGGTCAGTCGGGGAGATAATACTGACATATTGCTTAAATGATTTTTTACTGCCTTTCTGAATTGATGTTTGGATCTAATGTGTCAAGTGGAAGTTTATTCCAGCTCTCACCAGGGTAACAGCTATAAAGGTGTGTCCCTATGTTGATCTTAGGTTTGTATATGGATAGGAGATGTTGTTCAGAGCTCCAATGGGTTCTTGCTGGGGTGTAGGAGGAGATAATAGATGTGATACTGGGGCAGAAGGTGAGCTGATACAGAAAATAATGAATTTTCTGAAGCTGAGACAGGAGAAGGTAATGGGGGAATTCTAACTAGTTCAGTTTTCTGAGTGCTAAGCAGTGATGAGTAGAGTATGGCAGGTCAGCAGCAAGTTTAGCTACCTTGTTGCAGGTGGACTCTAGTTCAGAAATAAGTGAGGTTTGTAAGTTGGTAAGGATTTGAGAGCCATAGAGAAAGGTTGGTAATAGGTAAACATGTGATAGGATTGTCTTAGCTTTACTGGAAAGAAAGTTTTTATTTCTATAAAGGAGTCCAAGTTGTTGGTGGGTTTTCTTAATGTTACTTAGTACATGCAGGTCAAATTTTAGCTGGTCATCAATAATGACCACGAGTAGTCCGGTATGGTTTTCCACTGTGATGGGTGTGTTATTATGGGAAGTGATGAAGAAGGACGGTTTCAGATGGTTCATTGTTTTCGGTATGAAGAGTAAGAGTTCGGTCTTCTTTGGGTTTAAGATTAGATGGTTTTGGTTGAGCCAGTTTTCAATAGATAAGAAGGAGTTCTTTCTTGTAGTATCGAGCTCAGGGAGGGTATCCGCAAGGGTGATGACTGTGGAGTCAATGGCATATTGGACTAGTGATGACTGTGGAGCAGAGGTATATAATTGATTAGTAAAGATATTAAACAGTATTGGTCCAAAAATGAAACCTGGGGTACTCCCATCTTTATAGGGAGCTCGGGGAAATAACAGAGAGTGATTTAACATATTGGAAATGATTGCTGAGGGAACTAGAGATAGTAGGGGTGAATAGGTTTAGTTCAGAGAGTTTAAGAGGAGGGGGTGGAGATGGTGTTGAATGCTTTTGAGAGGTCAAGAAAGAGGCAAGAGATTAGTTTATTCTGGTCACTGGCTTGTGAGATGGTGTTTATGAAGGAGATGAGAGCAGTATAGGTACTATGATCTGGCCGAAAGCCATATTGGGTGGGGGTGATTAGGTTTTCTTTTATGAGATATTGTGAGATTTGTTTGTGTACACATTTTTCCAAGATCTTAGAGAGGGGTGATAGAATTGCTATGGGCCTAAAGTTGGATAGTTCGGTAGAACTGCCTCCTTTATGGATAGGTAGGGTGTAGAACATTTTCAATATGGCTGGGACTTTGGCTTTAGTAATGGATCAGTTGATGAGACTAGAGATGTGTAGGGCTAAGGTGTTGGCAATTAGCTGGAGAAAGAGTGGAGGGAGACTACCTGTTGCGGGAGAGCAAGGTTTAAGTTTAAGGAGCAGGGATTTTATGTATCTGGTGGATACAGTTTGTAAGCAGAAAGCCAAGGAGGTGTTAGAGGGTATAGGAGAGTTGGTGGGTGAGATGGTGTTAGAGTTAGGATGTTTGATTAGTTTACAAATGAAGTCTATAAAGTAAGAGTTAAAGTTTGTAACAGATGGTCTGCAACTTTCATTTCAAAATTTCCATATGCTGGCTAAGGCCTTTATTGCCACCATGGTGCCTTTTCTAGGCAGAGTCCCGCTAATGGATATTCCAACACAACAAGCATATCAAACTCAAAAGTTGATCACACCGAGGTGGTTAATCTTAATAAGAGAAGTCTCAACAACATATTTCCTGATCTTAAGGATCTCCTGCATTTGGAATTCATCCATCTTTACATACTTACTGAGGCTTGGTTTGTCAAGGGCCATATCATTTCCAGATAGATTCCTAGAGACCCACAGACTGAACTCATAGGACTACAGATCACCCTAAACAAGACAAGCTATCAACTTACAATCTTATACAAGGCACCATCCATTTCCCTTGAGGATCATGTAAGATTTTAAATCTACTGTATGAATTCTGAATTAACAAAGATTCCATCTTATTGGGAGTCTTTAATTATCCCTCAATAAGCTGGACTGCCTATACCTTCAATGTAGGGTAAGCCCACAACTACTTAGATTTCATAAACAGAAACTCATTGGAGCAGACTGTTAGCAAACCCACTATAGAGTATAATATTTTTGATCTGATCCTTTCAAAATATTGCAACTTCATGCACTATTCCCCTAGAATCTCCTTACCAATTTAAGACAGACCATAAATTTGTGACATTTCACCTACTAAATCCATAAAGCCCTTCCAGCAAATATCTTGGAATTCAAGGATTTCAAGTGTCTTAACTGCACTCATTTCCAGGGTGAGGATTCAAAATCCAATTATAGTTCTACACTCACATAAGTACATAAATCATGCTCTCCAAACTAGAGCAAAATATAATGAGAAATTCAAAACAAACCAGCCTGGTGGTCCACCAACATAAATAAGCTTTACAGAAAAATGAAAAAAAAAAAAACTTAAATTATACAGCAGGTCCAAAGCCCTTCATATCAAGGAATATGACTAGAAAACTGAAAAATATTATTAGGTCTACTAAAGCAACCCATGAACTTAGGTTAGCATCTGGAGCTAAGGACAGTTATAAATTCTTCCTTGGCTACATCATGAAACTATGTAACATTCCACTAAACTCATTCAAAAATGGCACCTCACATTCCAAACAAAATGATATTGCCAATGTGCTAGCGAACAAATTCAGTGCTAACTTTACCCCGAGACCTCTATCCAAAGACCATGAATCCCTTAACTAAGAGTCATGATAAAGGAGCATGTACTGAAGGTGCTGTCTAAGATGAGAAATACTTCTTCCATGGAGCCTGGCATTATACTTGACTGTTTAAATGTTTGTTTGTTCATTCTTTCATTCACTCCATCCATTCATTCTACATTATGATACAGGAGCATGTACTTGAAGGTGCTATCGAAAGTACTTTTTCCATGAAGTCTGGCAAGATATTTGAATGTTTATTTATGCACTTACTTACTTACCTACCTACTAACTTATACACATTTCTTTACCAGGATAGTCTGACTGGGTCAGTGTAGTAACCCCTTATTCAGTGGAAGCCTTTGCAGAAAAGGTCCAGATACAAGCAAGATGTATTTCATAGCATAACATCAGGCTCACAATGTATACACAATGGACACATGAAAGCTAATTTCATACTGTAACATCAGAGTCATAGAATCACAAAGTGGTCACTTAAGATGTTTACATTTATATGTTCATAGGTAAGTACAAGACTAGCTCCCAATGTGGGGCAGTTGTCAGACTAGCCAATGTCCTCTTTAGAGTGCTAAGCATACCGTCAAAGACTCGCTCACCAATATTTAAGTAAAAGTTTTGTCCCCAAAGTTTGGAGCACTGCAGTGGCAATCTCCCTGGATAAGGGTGACCTAACACCAACCATGACAAAAACAGACCCATCAGCTTGATGACTCTCATTTCATAGAACATATAGTTGACCTTATAAACTATGGTATCAAAAATTGTATCAGGCTTGACCTTCAGAGGTTTGGCTTTGTGAAGGGAAGATACTGCCTAGGGAATCTGGTTCTCTTCTTTGTGAGGTTTAAAATAGGCAGACAGCAGTGGTCATGCTGTTCATCTGGTGTATCTTTTCCTGGCTAAAGCATTCAACATTACTTGCCATGGAGGCATTCTAAGTAAGCTAAATGCTTTAAAATAAATCCATATTTGGTAAATAGATGGCAAATTGACTATAGGATACAATCCATAGAGTTATAGTAATAGCCACCTAATAAGATGATTAGAAGGTAAACAGTGGTGTCCCCCAAACGTCAGTGTTGGGACCCCCTCCTTTTCAATATTTACTTTTCTAATCTCCAGACCAGGAATCAGGGCATCTGGCTAACCAAGTTTGCCGATAACTGGAAACTAGGAGTTATCGTCAAGACCCTCTCTGATTCCTAAACCCTTCAGCAAGCCCTCACCCTTGTAAATATCTGGTGGACTGAAAATGCAAAAAAATGTGATGTCATCACATTTGGTAAACAGCCCCCTCCATCATATGGTATAGACAATACATGAGTACAAAATGAAAATGTAGTTAGGAACCTTAGAACACAGGTTAATAATTCCCTCTCTTTCGATTATTATGTAACAAATGTGGTTAGAAAATTCTTATTTTTAGCACAGCCAATTGCCAAAGGAATATCATCCAGATCTAAAAAGGTCATTGTCCACTAACAGTCTGCATTGATTATGCCAGTTATGGAGTACAACACTCCCATCAGAATGTACCTCTCTAAACATATCAAACAACAAGAAAGACCACAAAGGTTCCTAAATAAAAATGTTGTAGGCATAAAAACCCTGTATTCAGTGTGCACTAGACTCTTGAGAGGAGATATGCCTTCCCTTCCACACCATTAATGATGTGCTCATCCTGGATCTCCTTGATCTCCACAAGCCTAATAGTTCCACAACAGCAATACCAAAGACCTACATCTTCTCCTGCAGATAAATAAAATTTGAGGAGACCACTTAGTTATCACACAGAATTCCCCCACTTGTGGAACAAACTGCCTCTGTAGGTTCAGTAGTGGGATTTACTATCTTCCTTCAAATGGAAACTGGACGATTGGATGTCTACACACAAATTTACCCAAGAATTCACTTCCTGTCAAAAGGGGTTACAGCTTCAGCGTGGGTACCGGCAAAATGTTAACAGTCATGAGCGTCAATTTTCTTATGATCAATTCTGAATTTAAACATAGGACTACATGTAAACTGAAAGTATAAACACTCAGAACAGTGACTATGAGAAGGATTTTAAACACAATGCTAACAAAGTGCCAACAAACACAACAAATACTAATGCATGTACCCCTGTTACTTTATATATTTACCAACTCCAAGATTCTCATTAGTAAGAACAGGGTACATTCATAATCCTTGCAGTCCCATAATCTTGTACAAAACCTAGTCTCATAACTTATAGGTAAGGGCATGGCATCTCAGTACAAAGAGGCCATTATACCACCGCACTCTGCTCTTATCAGACCAGTCATAGAGTACAGTGCTCCTATTGGTATGTAGCTGACCAAGCATATGCAACAACTAGAGTGACCTCAAACATTCCTTATAAAAAGAATACAATGCATAACAAACTTGCCTTTTGCAGAGCACCTTAAAACCCTTTCCCTCTGCTCAGTCTCCTATAGATTGCTGAGGGGAGATCTATGTCTGGTTTTCAAGGCATCCACAAACCCCACACTTATGAATCTCCTACATATTTTAAGTCAAAGAGCACCAGAAATACAAGGTTTAGGGACCTAAATTTTGTCTGTGACTTAGAATATGCTGGAGAGACAGATATGTGTCCCAGAGACTGCCCTTCCTATTGAACAGACTTCCTACCCATGAGTTCATCTTTTACTCAGTTTAAGCACAACCTAGACAAGTGGATGGGGAATAGGACCTTTACACTGGGCCTGGCACCTATCTCCCTTATGGACAGAGGTAGCTTATAAATGCCTGACTCTCAATGCCCTGTTTGCATATAGAACATTATTATTCTTTCAGAAAAAGTTGGCTAGGCTTAGAAAGGTCATCCTCGTTGTTAGCCTAGCAACAGTCTAGGAAGCTATGAATCCATGAATCTATGAATAACAATAGCAAATTAAAAAAAAAAAAACACAACCAGGTACAAACATTAAAATACTGATTTTATATAAAAATTTAGCTAAAATAATAGCATATATACTAACAGACAACAACACTCTTCACATCTCTGCATATATCTACATTGGTTATAATGATACCTCTCCACTGTCTATCCAAAATGCATTTGACATTCATGAATTCGCACTTACAGTCTATCATCTAAACATGCAGTCATCACTCATTTTCACATGACAGAAAACCATTCAGCCTTACCTGAAGCAGTAATTTAACTTATAGGTTCATAGGTAAGTACTAGTCTAGCTGCCCTTGTGGGCCATTTTAAGCTTAGTCAATTTCCTTTTTGTGCTCAAAATAGTCTATCCTATTTGGTTATAGTTTGTCCCATCTCATGATCGATAATTAGACATTACCCCTAATGAGAATAATTGGGATCATACCACAGGTAATTTGAGAGGACTCATGCATGAGATAAAGCATTTAGGAGCTGCCTCTGTCCATTAGTACATACACCTACACACAGACACACACACACATACACACACACACACACACACACACACACACACACACACACACACACACACACACACACACACACACACACATATATATATATAGGTTCATAGGTAGGTACCAGGCTATCTGCCCGAAGGCATTTATAAGCCTAGCCAGAATGTGTTGGCTTTTGCCACCCCCTTAGATTAGTTCCATGGGCCTCTGTCCAGCAGAGCCACTGAAGTGATCCCCGGGGTAAACTTTCTGTTTCCCATCCACTCGTCAAGATTTCTCTTGAAGAGTGCTAGTGAGGAGCTCTGCCTAATGTAAATTGGAATCTTGTCCCAAAGCATGGGAAGTCTCTGGGACAGGAATCTATCCCTCCAGCATGTCCTATTTATTGTTGTGGTGAGGTTTAGATCCCTAGAGTGCATGGCTCAAGGGGATAAGGTTTTCTTTAGGTGGAGCATGTCCATCAATTCTGGGTTAGACATGGCCTTGTATGTCAGGCAGAGATCACCTCTGAGCAGGCGTTATGCAACCGAGTACAGCTGGAGTTTCTTCAGTCGAGCTGCATAGGGCATCTGTTTTAGGCCAGTGATCCTCTTCGTGAGGTATTTCTGTGGTCTTTCCAGCTGTTGCAGGTGTCTTGTAAGGTACATTCCAAATGGAGCATTGTACTCTATGATGGGTCTGATGAGTGATGAGTAGAGGGGCGCAATGACCTATTTTTATTTGGATGCAAACCCTTTTGTGATTAGGTGGGCCACATAGAAAGATTTTCTTACTTGGGTCTCTAGATTCCTTATTACATTTTCTGTATTTAGGGGACTACCACCTATGTGGTAGTTTGTGGGTACTTTGTTATTTCCAAAGGGAATAACTATGCACTTTTTGGCATTTAGCTTGAGGCCATGATTTTGGCACCAGGTATCCTTCTCAGTGAGACCGTTTTGGAGGATGTCTGTGTCAGCTGGTGAGTCAATTATGGCCCCTAGTTTGCAGTCGTCTGCAAACTTGATCAGCCATAGTCCTCCTGTGCTTGTCTGTACCTCTGAGAAGTATATGCCGAACAGGAGGGGGTCCTCAGACTGAGCCCTGCGGAACTCCACTTGTAACCGGTTTAGAGTCAGACCTTGCTCCTGCTACTCTCACCATGTGGGTTCTGTCCGTGAGCCAATTGGCAACCCATCTTGTGACATAGGGGTTTATGTTCAGGCTGGTGAGCTTGTCTATAATTCCAGAATGGGGAATGGTGTCAAGGGCCTTTGCAAGGTTTAGGTAGGCTGTGTGTACCACCTTTCCCTCATCTATAGCCTCGGTAACTGTCTCAAAGAAGTCCACCAGGTTTAGGAGGCATGATCTGCCCTTAACAAAGCTGAACTGGGTAGGATCCAGTGTTTGGAGGTTCCCAATGTCTCTGTTAATGAGTTCCATGATGTTGCGCTCCATAGCCTTGCAGACCAAGCTAGTCAGGCTTATAGGTGATAGTTCCTGGGGTATGTTGTGGCTCCACCTTTGTGGAGTGGAATAACCATTGCTGTGTACCACTCTATGGGTACATAGCCTGTGAAGAGGCTGAGTTTGAACAATGCGTTTCGGTGAGGGGTTAGTTCATCTTTGAGCTCATGTAGGAAGCAGCCTGGGACACCGTCCGGTCCCACTGATGCTGTGTTTTTGGCTTTGGAGACAGCTATTTTAACCTGAGTGTCTGTGATTTTAGGGGCTCTACATTCTTCTGGTATGGTTATGGGCCCTTTTGGAGGTGAGAGGGGGGGTGAAGTTTGCACTGAACCTGTCTGCCAGGATGTTGGCAATATCAGTTGGTTCAGTGTATTTTGTGCCATTCTGCACTAACTCTGTGCAGATCTGACCATTGCCACTTAGATTCTTTACATAGCTAAAGAATGCCTTGTGGTTATCTTTGGAATCCTTGGCAAGTTTTCTTTCAAAGCTCGCCTTGGACGATTTTATGCGAGATCGTAGTTTCTTGCTGATACTGATCAGGGATGTCTTCCCTTCTTGGGATTTTACTCTTTTCTGTACTAGTTTCCTCCTTCTATTGTATAGCTTGTTTATGGCAGGGTCCACCAGACTGGTTTCCTTTTCTTGGAGGAGTGAGTCTTGGTTTTGCTTGAGATAGCATGGTCCATGCATCCTTGTAGGTGCAGCATGGACATCGTTATCCTTTAGCATGGGAGCTTTGAAACTTTCCACCTCCGTCTTAAGTAACAAGACGTTTGATTTTGAAAAGTTTTTCATGGTGGTTTCCTTGTCCGGGGGTGGGGGCAGAATTTGGATATCCAAAGTGATTTGTTTATGGTCAGATCTAACCAGTTAGGGGTTGACCACTGATGTGGAACACCGGTCGCCCATGTTGGTGATGACCAGGTCCAATATGTTATCACCTCTGATGGGAATGTTGACCAGTTGTTCCAGGGTGTTTGAGTTTATAAATTCTAAGATGTTGGGCAAGGGAGTTAGTACTTGAGTAGTTCTCCCAGTTAATGTTTGGATAGTTGAAATCACCCAATATTAGGGTGTTTGGTAGGACCTTTATGTTACCCAGTGTTTCCAGAAATGCGGAATGGTGGTCCTGGGACATGGTGGGTGATCTGTATCAAGCTACAATTTGAACTGTAGTTTTGCCCACTGTTAGTTGCACGTGCATAATCTC
Source organism: Protopterus annectens (assembly GCF_019279795.1). NCBI lineage: Eukaryota > Metazoa > Chordata > Ceratodontiformes > Protopteridae > Protopterus > Protopterus annectens. The sequence continues at coordinate 1,251,688,687 of NC_056737.1, forward strand.
TGAAGCATTATGCTGTGCCACTAACCTGGAGGTGTGGGTATCCTTGATGAATATGGATACTCCCCGCCTTTTGCATTTTGGTCTGGGTTCTGTGGCTGAAATGTATGGTATGAGTTGTAGCCTGGTAGTGCTGGGGTGCTCTCTGGAGCCTTAAACCAGGTTTCTGTTACTGCACATATATCAATTTTCTCCATACTGAGGAGTGCCTCCAGTGCGTGCATTTTGAGGTTTAGACTTCTGGCATTGAGTAGTATTATTCTTAGATTTTTGATACTTATGCTATTTACGGCAATGGGTTTATCTTTTGAGCCTTGTCTAAAAAAGGCACTATGGGGGTGGAAAGCCATCTCTAGTGAAGCAGTGTGGCTTGTTGAGCAAGGTATTCCAGGCTGACATTCACTGGATCCCCTTTGAATGACACCAGAAACTTAGCCAATTGTTGAAATTGATAATTTTTTTCTTTATACCGTGATATCATTCTTGGTGAGGGCAGGATGTTACTCAGGGTCAGGGTCATACCGGCCTGGACTACGTGATCAGAGAGCTCTTCCATGTCTCTTTTCATGTAGTCCAGGGAGGTACGGCTCAAGTCATTCACACCAACATGGACAATGACAGAGTCGTATTTGTACTTGTTTTGGAGTGACCTGAGTGCTTGTGTTATGTGGCAGATCCTGGTACCCGATAGGCAGCTAACAGTAACCTTCTCCTTATTCAGCCTAGTGAGTTGGACATCAGTGTGCCTGACTATAGAGTCACCTATTACTAGAATGTTGGGTTTGTTTTTTGCCTTGAGGGCTGTGATTGCATGGCACACTGGTTTTGTGAAGTATGTGTTTCATGGTTTGTGGTGGGAGGTGGAGGTTGCTTGGATGTCTGCTTTGGAGGGCTCTGTTGCTTTTGCAGATTTTTATTTAGAGCATCCCAGTATGTTTTTGTGTATTTACGTGTGTTTTTTCCGGTGCTGGTTTAATAGGTCTATGTGAGACTGGTGGTATGATGCCAGTATTTCCCTTCTCCTCTTGACTGTCTGATCCAGTCTTAGGTTGAAAGAGCTTAGCCTCCAGTTTGGCTGTATAATTGCATCTCTCACATGTATTAGTGTTTGGTGGTAGGAGGAGAGGGTTGTCTGTGTACATGAGACAGTTGTAACATTGCCTCAAAATGCCCAGATTCACCAGTTGGACTGGAGAGTACACCTGAAACTGCCCTTTGGACATGCCTGGATAGGTACAGTAAACTGTTTTACTGAATGGCTGGTAAGGTCGAATAGACAGCCTTGTCCTTCTGTAATGTTAGGGTTTATAAGTGCTTGCTATGAGTTTTGAGCAAGTGCCAGGCTGAGAAATGAATGGCTTGAGTGCTTAAGGTGAATGTTTGTCTAGTTCCAATGGAAAAATTGAAAAGTAGACTTTGTGGAGCCGGGAATAGTTATAGCCTAGCTAACTGGCGCTGCCCGGTGCACAAAACTGGGCAAATGTGGTTTTTATAGCAGGGAAATGAAAGAGATAGAAATTATCCCAAAATGACCAATAAACTACTACTTTCTGGGCTGAAACCACTCCTCCAGGGACAGATAGGCTGCTCAAAGCTCCCCTCTCCCACAGGTGAACAGAGGAATGTCCTTCTATCCAAGTAAGGTATGGGCAACACAGAGATTTGTAACACAGCCCTGAATTCAGCACTAACCTGAAAACTGGACTATACTAGCTTAGAAAGGCGGGAAACAAGTATATATTTTTTTTCAGAAAATAAAGCAGATACAATAAAAAAAACCACTGTAAATGCACATAAAAATATGCTTATTGTTATATATCTCAGTTCAGAGATGTAGTCAATAAACTAGGAAGAAAACACAAATACAGTAAAAGCAGATGCATAAAATGCAATTTATATATATATATATATATATATATATATATATATATATATATATATATACATATAAAACAATAGAAAGCGAACAATCTGATTTAAACAAGTCACCAAATTAGCCAGAAAAAAAATCAAAACTGAGCCCTGTTCCAGCAGTCTTCTAACTGCACACTCCCGCTACTAGGGTGCAGGGGAACCTTCTCCAAAAAAGATGGCCTGGATCAGTGCTCAAGTTATAAAAACAAAGCTAGATTCAGCAGGCCTGAATCTGGTCCTATGCTACAGCCACAAGGCGCACTAATTTCAGAAAGAAACAGTTTGAATAAGCAGGCACAATAAGTCTGTGACCAGAAATTCCCAGCTCAGAAGGACAGAATCCAGCCTCTCCTCCTACAAGAGTGCAGACCACAAACTTTCTTAATGTAGAATAATTGGCCTGAAGCCCAAGTGCTTAAACCAGAGCTAATACACTTTTAGAATAGCAGACACTGAGCTTTCAATCAGCAATTCCCAGCTTAGAAGGATGTAAGATACCTGTCCTTTCCACAACAGTGCAGACCACAAACTTCTTAATGTAAAACAACCGGTATGAAGCCCAAGTGCTTAAAGCAAAAGACTTAGAATAACAGTTACAATTTAGTCAGGCTACTACCAAGCAGCAATATGTAAATATATAAAAACAAGAAAAAGGAAAACCATATATATAAAATTAGATGCAAGTAGTGGAATATATTGGAATGTGAATGTGTAAGTGGTGGACAGTAAAACTAGAAAATCTAATGGTTATTGGATCACAAATAGCTGAAATATAGAAGTAATGGCATTTCTTCAGTATTCACTGTGTTGTATGTTGATTTTTCATTTACACAGCTATACAGCTTTGTTGTCCAAACAAAACCTGTTTTCATTGTCAGTAAATCTTTTATTTTGTATATATATATATATATATATATATATATATATATATATATATATATATACACACACACACACACACACACACATATATATATATATATATATATATATATATATACACACACACACATATATATATATATATATATATATATATATATATATATATATATATATATGGGTGTAGGACACATGCTCGACTAACATATGTCCTAATCACAAAAAACAGTATGTGTAGTTCAAAAAAAATTCTTCATTTCTGCAGGGGGGCAACCCCCCACACCCCCTCTACTTTAATATTCTCACTGCGAGATCATATTACAGTGGGGAAAAGGGAATTTTCCCTTACCCGCACTGTAGTCCAATCTACGAAACAGGCACACATACACAGAAGCGCTTTTCGATGTTAGGCGCTTTCGTGTATGTGTGTTTGATGTTTTGTGATTCGGACACATGCTAGTTGAGCATGTGCCCGGATCCCATATATATATATATATATATATATATATATATATATATATATATATATATATATATACACATACAGATATGTAACTGTATACATAAATAAATGAGTTGCCTATATCTGAGCTGCTTATATATGGAAGCTTTAACAAGTTCCTTGCCGTAGCCTTCTTGTAGCATCTTTTGTCATGAAAAAGTGTTGTGGTGCTGGGAGTGCTTAGTAAAGGAGGTGTGAATTATTAACTGGTTCAGTAATCCAGGAAGTGAATTGCCTGCTTTGTATTCATCCAGCCACTTAATATGCAGCTGCTAAGGGGTTGCTGCTAAAAATGTTTAGAACCTATTTTGAAAACTGTATAATATTCTTCACCAACTAGATTTATTCTTCTGATGTGATAAGCTGTACTAGATGAGGGATAATCACAGTTGTGCCCTACAACTCCAACTAGTGAAATAATATATGTACACTGGCAGGGAGAAGAAGTGTACTGTTTATTTACACTGTTAACGAAATGGTTTAACACATGGAATAGGTAGCAGGTTTGTAAGCTGGTGTCATTTAATACTTTGTATATCATTTCCCTAGTCAAACCTATTGCATAGATATCTGGACTGGACTTTTTGGTTTAACATGGGTAAATAGTACCTATTTATCCCTAGAATGATGTACATAGCTGTATCAATTATCTTGTGTACCACCAGCCCACAGTGGAGCACCCAACACATGTAGTTACTGTGTGGCTTGATATTTCGGTCAGTTACACTTTGAGTTCAGCACACTATTCACCAGTGAACTTTAAGCTTTCGAGGACTTGAGGAAACACCCATTTATTACAGAGCTATGTCTGTTCAACTACTTTCAATAACTAGTTACACCACAGGGGCTGACCTATGTACAGTCTAATGTCTGTATCTCAGTACTTCTTAATCTGGTGTGAAGTAAACAGGATTATGGAACAGATATATACTTATCTAAAACCTAGATGTAGTGAAATCATAATAACAATACGAATGTTTACTGGTCATCCATTACTGTAACATTATTTCTTCTTAAATGGCCAAAGGTAAATGTGAGTTTAGTGTTAAAAGAGAGGGAGTACAAAAAACGTGTTGAAAAATATAAATCAAAAGCAAGTGTTACTTTTAATATTTATTTATTGACATTTGTTTTCTAGGAAAGTCCGGCTGCACTGTAAACACATTTCAACAAATATCCATATCATCTACAGCATAGTTGACTACATTTACATATAACAAACAGACATAAGAGAACATTGTCCATTACTCATAAGGTAAGAGACATAAAACACAATAGTAGGTGATGTTATGGTAGCAATTGTAGGAACAGTAGACAATGACATAATGTATCAGAGGCATAACTAGCTCAGGGCAGTAGTATGGGGCAAGACTTACAACTGTGAACAACACAAGGTGTATAAAGCATAGACACAAGCACAGCAAAAGTGCATAAGCTAAGTGCACTTGCATAGTGAATTCAAAAATCATATTCTGAGTAAGTTTGGACATTTGCATAACAAAGTTAAAAAGACAACTCTGTATTGCATAGTGATAAAGCCCCTGTGGTCTGTAGTGCAGAGTGATAAAGCCCCTATGGTCTGTAGTGCAGAGTGATAAAGCCCCTGTGGTGATTCAAACAACTAGAAGTTGAGGGGAGACCTGGGTGATGGTATGGGAGGCTAGAATGATTGATCAATGCCAGGTCACCCATAGAGGGTGAGGGAGGTGGACTAGACCACCGCACTGTTGGCATCTATTGGAAAACAGCTGTGCTCAATACAGCATATGGTCCAGGATATTTATGCAGCAGTCTTATCTGCATAAGTGAAGTAAAGTGCATGTGATAGTGAAAAGTAACTCAGGGTCTCATGTCTGCAAGCATTCATGTCAGACACCTTGGGGTAAAGTTAGGGCATAACACAGACTCTTGTGTCTGCAAGCATTCATGTCAGACACCTTGGGGTAAAGGTAGGGCATAACACAGGCTCTCGTGTCTGCAAGCATTCATGTCAAACACCTTGGGGTAAAGTTAGGGTTGCTATGAAACCCTGACGCCTGTCTTGTTGATGGTATTCTATGAGCATAACTCTCTCTTTCTCTCACTCCCACGTGCCAACAACAAAACTGATGTTCAGCAGGCATGGGGATAAAAATAAAATAAAATACATTTAAATAAATAAAGAAACATACAAACTTGTGTGGGTGGTATGAATGTGCGTGTCAGTGTGTGTACTTATGCATGTGTATGTATTTCTATCTATAATGATCCAGATATACAAATATGTTTTATATATATATCTATATATGTGTGTATGTATATATATATATATATATATATATATATATATGTGTGTGTGTGTGTGTGTGTGTATGTATATGTAGATATATATATATATATATATATATATATATATATATATATATATATACACACACACACACACACACACACACACACACACACACACACACACACACACACACATATATGTATATGCATATATATGTATATGTCTGTATATATATATATATATATATATATATATATATATGTATATAAAATTTGATTTTCATTTTTTTCTAACGAGTGGAGTGGCCCTCAGGCATTTTTTCAGCCATAACACATTGCCAAAGTAATGGTGACACTTCCCCTACTGAGAATTGCTTACTTCAAAGGTTTTAGCTCCCAAAAAGTACAGTTTTGTACCTACCATAAATGTAGATGTTCGAGGATTCCATTGCTGCAGTCCTAACTATTGGGTATAGTCCGCGTCCCGTCGGCCCGAATACCAGAGTATAAGGCTGACGTCGGTCAGGGCGCATTAGACTGACGTCAGTACGTCAGGGTACTAATGCGCATGACCGACATCATATCCTCAGTCTTTTCTTGCCCCAGATGTCAGAAGACCCTAAAAAGACAAGGCCCAAAATACCTGCACCAAAAACATGTACAATATATACAGGAATATATACAAAAATATAAGCATGTAAACTCCCCTACACAACCACCCCTAAACACAGAGGGGAAGGAGGGAGGGTAAATTGGACTGCAGCAATGGAATCCTCGAACATCTACATTTATGGTAGGTACAAAACTGTACTATGTTCTTCGTTTTCCATTGCTGCAGTCCTAACTATTGGGTAGAATCCCAAAGCAGAGGTAAGGGAGGCTGGCAAATCATAAAGAAGTAGGAGCTGACAACATGCCTTGTAAAACAGCTGTGGCAAAACCAGCCCTAGACTTAGAGTAGACAGGAAGGTGATAATGCTTAGAGAAAGTATGCACTGAACTCCAAGTAGCTGCTTCCAAAATATCCTTAGTTGCCACCCCCCTTAGAAATGCTGTTGAAGTGGCAGTAGCCCTAGTGGAATGAGGCCTAATCCCAGCTGGAATCTCCTCGCCATGATGGGAATAACAAAATGCAATGCAAAAGCCAATCCACCTAGAAATAGTTTGTTTTGACACAGGCTTGCCCTGTGAACTCAAAGCAAAAGAAACAAACAACTGCTGAGACTGCCTAAAATCCTTAGTCCTGCTTAAATAATAACGCAATTGCCTGTGTACATCTAAAGTGTGCAAAATCTTTTCCCCTTTATTTTGGGGTCTGCATAAAAAGTAGGCAAATGAATAGTTTGGTTTAAAGCCACACTAGAAACCACCTTAGGCATAAAGGAAGGATTAGTGCGTAATGATACCCTATCCTTATGGAAAATCAAAATGGCTCTACTGCCATAAGGGCCTGCAACTCAGACACCCTTCTTGCAGAAGTAATAGCCAACAGAAAAGCAGTCTTCCATGACAAGTATTTCAATTCAGCAGTAGCCGCAGGCTCAAAAGGTTGTAGAGTAAGTTTTCCAACACAAAATTGAGATCCCAAGCAGGAGTAGGAGCTCTACGTCGGGTCTTATATTCTTTGCCCTCTAAGAAACTGCTTGAACAAAGGATGCGAAAACAATGGTGGGTCACAATCATAGTGAGCTGAAATTGCTGCAGCATGAATCTTAATGGAAGAGAAGGACAAACCTTTGTCCAATAACTCAGTAAGGTATTGAAGAGCCACACTTAAATTAGGCTCGAAACCTGCAAATTCTTTGCTGTACTCCAAAATAAAAATCTCTTCCATTTTTCTGCGTACACTTTCCTTGTACTAGGTCTTCTAGCTTCCATAATCACATTTAAAACTTGTTGAGGAAGTTGAGACCTGCTGTGTGTCAACACAGAAGATGCCAGGCTGTTAGATGAAGAGAGTGAAGCTTGACATTGAGCAGATGACCATCCTTCTAAGATAACAGATGAGGAATCAGAGGTAAAGGCCATGGAGGCTTCCTTACCAGACTCCGTAGTAGTGGGTACCAGTGTTGCCGAGGCCAATCTGGAGCTATCAAAATCATCCTTGGCCTGTCTTGTCTGACCTTTAATAGTACCTTTGGAAGAAGAGGCAGAGGAGGAAAGGCATACACATGAAGGTTTTTCCAACTGAAAGACAGAGCATCCACTTTCCAAGCTGTGTGATGAAACCCCTTTGTGCAATACTGTGGCAGCTGGTGGTTTAGTGGAGAAGCGAACAGATCTATGTCTGGAGTTCCCCATGACACTGTCAATTTTTGAAATACATGAAGATCCAGTTTCCACTCGTGGGGATCCATGATTTGTCTGCTTAACACATCTGCTAAGGAGTTCTGTGCTCCGGCAGAAACCTTGCCTGAAGAGTTAGTTGCAAGCTTAGCGCAGTCTCCCATAAAATCATTGCTTGCCTGCATAGAGGATAAGAATGTGTTCCACCTTACTTGTTGATGTACCACATGACAGTTGTGTTGTCTGTTAGAATCAACACCTGCCCTGGAAGAAGTAACTCCTTGAAAGCCATTAATGCAAACTGGACTGCTAACATCTCCTTCATGTTGATATGTAGATGCAGTAGTCTGGCAGGGCACATGTCATGTATCCACTTTCCATTTAGATGAGCTCCCAAGCAATGTCCGAGGCATCTGTCGTTAAAATCTGACTCGCCTCTGGCGGGTCACAGAGAGTCCCTTGTTTAGGTGACATTCCTGAGCCCACCACAAAAATTCTTTTTGAAGGCAAGGTATTATTTGAATGACAGTGTCCAAATCCTGGCAGTGCTGTGTCCATACATTTTGAGATACCATTGTAGCTTCCTCATATGCAGTTTGGCATTGGGAAGCACCAGAATACAAGATGCCATGAACCCTAATGCTTGAAGGACTGTCCTTGCAGTCAGCACGGACTGATGAGATAGTTGATGGAAGTAAAGTGATAGACTCTTTTGTTTGTCCGGGGTTAAAAGGCCATCTGGGCTGCTGTATTCAGTCTCACACCCAGAAAGCACATGTCTTGAGAGGGTACTAGACTGGACTTTATTTCGTTCACAGAATACCCTAGGCATCTTAGCACTGCTATGACATGTTCCAGATGCTGCAGAAGGTCTTCCTTTTCTTGAGCTAGAATCAGGCAGTCGTCCAAGTAAGGATAGATTTGAATTCCTTGAAGCCTGAAGTAAGCTATCACTGGAGCCAGAACCTTTGTGAATACTCTGGGCGCAGTAGATAAGCCAAAGGGCAATGCAGAGAACTGATAATGAGAATTTCCAGCTCGAAACCGCAGATACTTCCTGCAACTTAGCCTTATAGGCACATGAAGGTAAGCTTCCTTGAGATCTAAAGTTACCATCCAGTGATCTTTGCCCAGCAGAGGTAAAAGCTGTTGTAACGTCAACATCTTGAACTTGGGAATGTCCAGAAAAGTGTTGAGGAGAGATAAATCCAAAATTGGTCTCCACGTGTTCCCCTTCTTTGGTACTAGGAACAGGCGAGAATAAAATCCTAGGCCCCTTTCTGATACAGGGACTGGCTGAATGGCCCCTATCTGGAGTAACTGAGAAACTTGCTTGTGAGCCTCTTTTCTTTGTGGAGGAGGAACGTCTGGCATGCCTTTGAAAGGGGGCATTGTGTGGAAATAAAATCTGTAACCGTGGTGAATGATATCCAACACCCATTTGTCTTGAGTAATTAAATCCCAATTTTCTTTGAAAAGAGACAGTCTTCCTCCCAAAGGAGCTGCCAGACGGAATCTACTGGCAGCTGAAAAGACAGGTCATTGGGTCTGTTTACGAAAGGACTGACCCCTGCCCTCACCAGAAGTCTGAGCAGGTGAACTCCTGTTCTAGGCCTAAAAGAACCTTGAGCCCTGCCCCTACCACGTCTAGACCTACCCCTAGACTGGGAATCATAAGCAGGATATGTCCACCCCTTAGCAGGCCAATTTCTACTAAACTTCGGTGGCTGCACCTGCAAAAAATCTTTAACAGTTTGCATAGACTTAGCTTTGTCCTCCATTTTCTTTAAAACTGCTTCCACAGGCGATCCAAACAACACATCAGACTGTAAAGGAGCATCCAAAATCCTTGTCTTAACATGCTCAGCTAAATTCTGATCCTTCAACCAGGCATGCCTGCGAAGAACAGAACTAGTAGCAGCCACCCTCGAGGAGGCCTGTACAGCATCAAAACCACATTGCAAAGAATGCTTACCCACTTGTTCAGACACATGAACCAAATCCAGCAACTCTTTACACTCAATACCTTCCGCCAAAGCATCCACTTTAGATTTCAATTGTGAAAGAAGATAATTCTGATATTTTAGCATGTGAAACTGACAATTCAATGCTCTCATGGCTAGCGTGGAAGAAGTATACACTTTCTTTCCCCACCTATCCAAAGCCCTTGCCTCTTTATCAGTGGGAACAGGATTTTTAACCACAGAAGCTTTAACACCTTTAGGCCCTTGAGAAATAGTTTCTGGGTCCGCCCTAGGACTCTTAAACAAATACTTATGAGCTTGGGCACCCTATAATACCTATCAGGCTTAACAGGAGCAGGAGGCAAAGAGTCAGGGTTCAGGGAAGCCTCTGCAAAAACATCTTCCACCACATTCAACACAGGAGGAATAGCTAAGGGCCTATGCTGGGGTAAAAACAAGAATTCCCTAAGCCTTTTCCTGGAATCAGAGTAATCCTGGCCTTCCCATTTAAAGTGCTCCCTCATGGAATGCAGAGTCTCTGAAAATGAGAAATCCTCAGGAGGAGAAGCTGTAGGAGTGGAATCATCCACATCAGAATCAGAATAAGTAGGATACTCCTGCAAGTCTTCCGCAGAAGACTCTGAAGCCTCTGAACACTGTTCAAAACTATCAAACTCGGTTCCACCCTAGGCCTCTTATCAGGCGGGGCATAGAACCTCTAATCATAGTAATCAAATCTTCTGCCATTTTAAGCATATGTTTCTTAGGTACAGAACCCGAAATGCTAGGAGAAGCCCCCACTGAAGCTGAACTAGGCCTACCTCTCAAAGAAGTTTTGGCAACAGAAGGAGAGGCTCTAACTACCTTGGGAAGAGAGGGAAGAACAGTTACCTGAGAAGGCCCCTCAGCCTGGCCTACCTCCTGAGAAGGCACATCCTGTAACAGTAAAGTTTCTGCCTGAGACTCCATGGAAACTCCTGGCAAAATCTCTGGCTCCACTGAGCCTTCTAAAGAAACGACGTCCGGGACTGCCGGTTCATCAACCCTAGGCTTCGCTGTTTTGTCCTTGCGCTTCTTGGGCGAAGGCCGGAACATCCGGCGGCATTTTATAATTGCAACGCTTCCCAAACACTAACCTGGCACAGTCTAACCTCCTCTTAATAGTGCGTTTGTTAAACCTAGCACAAGAGCGGCAACCAACAACGTCGTGCTCAGGCCCTAAACAAGGTATACACAAGGTATGGTAATCCCTATGAGGTATCTGTTTCCCACAAGAAATACAGTTATTCACTTTTCTGACATCCGGTAAAATACTGAGGCAAGAAAAACCAAAATGTTCCCAACGGGTACTTAGCCAACTCTGTTTCGGTCTGAAACTCCGGTTTCGGAAATATTTCAGAACGCCAACCTGCACTCGCAAAACTGCTTCTGCATCGGACCATGTGGCAAAAAAGACTAAGGATATGACGTCGGTCATGCGCATTAGTACCCTGACGTACTGACGTCAGTCTAATGCGCCCTGACCGACGTCAGCCTTATACTCTGGTATTCGGGCCGACGGGACGCGGACTATACCCAATAGTTAGGACTGCAGCAATGGAAAACGAAGAACATCACTATTAATTCTTTTATAAGGTTTTCTTATAAATTGATTCTGGGATATTTCTACTACGCCCTTCTGGTTGTTTATTATACTTGTTTCTAAATCTTCTACATGCAATCTAGTAATTTTCCAGTATACAGCCTCACTCACACTTGTTAACTCTGCCAAGATCTAAGTTGGTACTCCCGCCATACTCTCAGTACTGTCTCCCTCTTTTTATGTAGCAGATCCTCCATATTAAAGTTACACACAGATTTATATACTCAGACCTTAGAATCTCTACTATCCTTCTGTCTTTCTTAACATGCACATTAGACCTATTGACTACATCTCAGCTCAACTGTCTACAATCCTTACCTCTATTTACAATATTCTGCCACATAAAAATCGATCCTAACACACCATATTTTTAGCTTATACAAACAGCTACAATATCAGAAAAAAGATTCTCCCTCGAAGTTGGGTTAAAGCTGAATAAGTCTTCATTTTTGACTACTCTAGAAACTTAGCTCAAAAAATGCTGGCTGTTCAAGTCTCTGCTCCAAAAATGTACAGTATTTGTATTTTATTGACCTGGTTTAAAAAAAAAGGAGCAGTCCTCATTGCTAACAGCAAACTTGTTTAGACACAAATTTACACCAGGGTTTATTAAGTACAGCCCTGCTCAGTTTGAACGGTGAGCAGTATTAAGTAGTAAGGGAGGGAAGAACTTTTGTTTGCTTAAAAAGGTGTATATGGCTACACATCTTATGGTCCTGTGATGTCTTGCCTAGTATGTTCCTTTAATTATATTTGACCTTAAAAGTGCATTGACATCCAAAATAGACACAACTCCAAAGTGAACAATAGCGATATGTGTTTTACAATCCAAAACAAGTAAAAATGTATTTCATTCAGTATTCCTTCTTGTTAAAAGTACCTTAAAAATATTACCTTCAACTCTGAGAATATACTGCTACACTAAGTGCCTTTAGGTTTTCCTGATGTTGCTAACTAACCTGAACTGTAAGCCTATTTATGAGCCATTACCTTACAAAACTGGTCCGGTCTTTTGCTAGGCCCAATGTAATAACAGGAAGGGCTCCACATTTATATAGGTATCTCCTCATCTTGTATTTACTGGGTAGTACAGGGGTGTTTCTGCAAGAATTCACTGACCACCTCATCTCTCTTTGTTGATGTCCCCTAGCTTGCTGATCTTGAGTAAATTCAGTATTAGAGTGGATGAGCCGTCGGAGGTTTTTGAAAAATAATTCATTTGTATCATGAAGGGATCCAGGCTTCCCCAAAATACTAACACTGCTATTCCGAATTTTGGCCATACTCTTAACTTGGTCTTCAGTCGTGGAGTCAGCCATACTCTTAACTTGGTCTATAGTCCTGGAGTCTTAAACCACAGACTTTGTGTTGAAAGATGTCTCATATGCCTAGTTCAGATTTTGGTTTATCATCCCCAGGGAACTCCCCAGTCTAGACATATTCAGTGCAAGAACTTTACTCTGATAGCCGCACACCCACTGTGTCCTGAAACATTGCAGCACTACTGATGTAAAGGCACTTGTGGGCATCTGCAAGTATATACAAATTACACAATAGTTAGATTACAAAACACAATTAGAGATTAAATAGAAAATATTAAGAACATTTACAAAGGTAAATAAAGTTAAGATACTATATAGAGAAATTCAACTGAAAAGAAAACAAAATTGAATTAGACATTGCTATGTACATCAATTCCAAAAGACTTTATCTCAGTGCAAGTGACTTATTCATGTGTAAGCCTGCTTTAGAGATAGGTCTTACACTGGTATAAGTCACTTACAAGAGCAAATCTTTTGGAATTGGACCATCAGATATATAGTTTTAGCACATGAGTAGCTGTTGCGTAAATGCAAATAACTGGTTTCACTTTTATAATATAGATATCTGTTAGCGGTGGGTATTGTATTGCACTAGCCTGTATCATGAAATCAGATAAAGTTGACCTTATTGTGTAAATGTTCACTTCAGAAAGTATTGCAGGCTTGTGGAATTTACTTAATTTTAACTTCATCTGAAAGGTTATTTCAGAAAGAAGGACCTAATCTGGAGATAGTTCTTTCACCAAATGCATCTGTAACCTGGGCCCTAACTAGAATGAGAGTATTATCCTAGTAGCTTCTTGGGGAAAGATTTATTTAATTGACTGTAAGCAGTCTTTTAAAGGGGGGGACAATACCAATTATTGAGAATTTTATAAATTAGAGCAGGGTAGATGTAGAATGTCCTGTTGGTAATGTTAAGTACAAGAAATATATTCATTACAGTGCAATGTAACAACATTGTTCCCCTCTGCTCACCACTCATTAGACCCATTATAGATTACAACGCCCCTTTTGGTATGTACCTCACAAGACATCTGCAACAAATGGAAAGGCCACAGAAATACCTCACAAAGAGGATTACCGGCCTCAAACAGATGCCTTACGCAGACCATCTCAACAAACTCCAGCTTTACTCTGTCACATATCGCCTACTCAGAGGTGACCTCTGCCTAACATACAAAGCTATGTCAAACCCAGAGCTGTTGGACATGCTTCACTTAAAGAAATCCCAATTCCTCCGAGCTACACTCTCTAGGGACCTAAACCTTGTCACCACAATAAACAGAACATGCTGGAGGGATAGATTCCTGTCCCAGAGACTTCCCATACTCTGGAACAAACTACCTATCTATATCAAACAAAGCTCCTCATTAGCACTCTTCAAGAAAAATCTTGATGATTGGATGGGAGATAGGAAATTCACCCCGGGGATCACTTCTGTGGCTCTGCTCGACAGGGGCACAGGAAAATAATTATTGGGTGGCAAAAGCCTGGGTACCATTTAGCTAAGCTTATATAGACCCTAGGGCCAATAGCCGAGCATCTACCTATGAACCTTTAAGTTTAAGCATGATAGTGTGACAGAAATCATCGATATAATTTACATGATTTGGATTTGTAATACAATTCTCTATAGTCCCTCGATACAGACTAGTAACATAACAACATAAGTTTAAGCATGATAGTGTGACAGAAATCATCAATATAATTTACATGATTTAGATTTGTAATACAATTCTCTATATCCCCTCGATACAGACTAGTAATGTAACAACATAAGTTTAAGCATGATAGTGTGCCAGAAATCATCGATATAATTTTACATGATTTATATTTGTAATACAATTCTCTATATCCTCTCGATACAGACTAGTAATGTAACAACATAAGTTTAAGCATGATAGTGTGCCAGAAATCATCGATATAATTTACATGATTTAGATTTGTAATACAATTCTCTATATCCCCTCGATACAGACTAGCAAACGTAACAACATAAGTTTAAGCATGATAGTGTGACAGAAATCATTGATATAATTTACATGATTGAGATTTGTAGTACAATTCTCTATATCCCCTCGATATAGACTAGTAACATAACAACATAAGTTTAAGCATGACAGTGTACCAGAAATCATCAATATAATTTTACATGATTTAGATTTGTAATACAATTCTCTATAGCCCCTCGATACAGACTAGTAATGTGTTGGATGATAACAGTACTTATCTTAGTGCCCCAGACATGATAATATTTACATGATAGTGATTGTTTAAATTACATATAAACATAAAAATATCTCCCAAGAGTTTATCACAATTATTCAATGGATATATCTGAAGATTTAGAGGCTGAGGAAACTCTATGCATCGAGGTTTTATAAAAGAATCACACTTGTTTCCTTCTATGAGATACTCAAGGGCAGCCACGATGTTGCAGCGGTTAGCACTCCCACATCACAGCAAGAGGTTCTTCGGTTCGATCCTCGGCTGGGGTGCCTTCTGTGTGTAGTCTGTATGTCCTCCCTGTGGTCACGTGGGTTTCCACCGGTGCTCCGGTTTCCTCCCACATCCCAAAGACATGCTGTAGGTGGATTGGATACTCTAAATTGGCCCTAGGTGTGAGTGCATGCATGTGTGTGCCTTCCGTGGAAGGTTGGGTGCCGGGCTGGCAATTCAACACTGTAAAACTCCACTGCCAATCATGAGCGGACAGGTGATCCATTGTGGCGACCCCTAACCAGGAAAAGCCAAAAGGAGAAGAAGATTTGCCTTACAGACTCAAGCTTCAGGGCTTGATTCTCACATAGGGTAATTGGCTAGGCTTAAAATGGCTTAAAATGGCTTTAAAATGGCCCACAGGGGCAGTTAGCTTTTTTTATTGTAGACAATTTCCTTCACTTAATGTTCTGCAATGGAGTTCTGTACTTTGGCTTAGATGTATAAGTCTTAAGTAGCTTATTTTCTGTGTTTGCAGAACTGTGGAGATCTGGGGTGACAGTAAGGTGATGACGGGCAATGTGTATTTAAGCCTAGGCAGTAGAAGATTAATGCCCATGTCTAGTTTCAGTAGTGAGAAGGCAGGAGACTTCATAAGCTATTTTAACTGGTTTGGCATACTTTGTGATTGCTTTTCAATGTGAGTGTAGAAAACAATTATTTGAACTATGTTTAAACCTGTTGGAGCCATTTCTTCCTTTCTAGGTCAATTAGAGAATGTAAGGTAGAACTGACTTTGGGTTGAATAACAGTAGATGTTCTATAGTAGTGCAAAATAATTCTGGAGTGCAGAAATGATCTAATACGAACACCTGCCATGTTTAGTTTTTAAGAATATCATTTATATATAATGAGCAGTTAAGGACTGTTAATTCTCAGGAGAGATCATTGATAAAGAATTGGTTTAGAAAAGGCCCTAGGACTAACCTTTGTAGACCACCTCTTTTAAGGATAACTATTTGTGTATTGACTTCATGAGAAGAAACCACAAAAAAATGGTTTCTAGAGTAGCCATTAAACACAGAGCAAATGTCACTGGAGAAAATACAGTATTGGGATTGTTGCAGGACAACAGCATCACTACCTGTCTCAAAGGCCCCTTTAAGATCTGCAAAGATGGCCCCAGTTAATGGGCCATTTTCAATATTATCGAATTCTTCACTTGCAAAGTAGTATAAGCCTGCTAGTGAATTGTACTTAAGCCGAAAAACATGTTGTCTAAGTGTAAGCACACCATATATCTGTATGTATGCAGTCTAAAATCTGATCGTAGAACTGTTTTTTTAAGATTTCGGCAACTGGATCTTTTTTGGCTATAGACCTTAAATCATTTAGCTGTCTTGGATAAGAGGATTTATGGAAGTAGGTGGATTACTTCATATGTGAATTGCTGTGGTATAAATTTTTGAGGTGTGTTCATATCTTGAAGGTGGTTTGCATAATATGTTACTTACCTATTTAAATATTAGTGGGTATATTTGTTGATAGCTTAGATTGTATCTTGTACAAATAATGTAATGCAGAGTTTTCATCTTTTTATTAATATCCTTAAAGTAGAAAGTAGGATTGGGGACTGACTGGGGTAAAAGTTTTTTTCAGTGGTTGGGATAGAAATAGTAATAATAAATAATTTGATTGGTTGTTGGTATATTTTGACTAATTTCATTTTATATGTCTGTGTTGATCTGCTTATGTTTAGGAAAGATTTTAGTTGAGGCTAGATCTTATTTGTTTTCCAGAAGAGGTATGGCTTTGCTTTGTTTATATTAAGACTAGAGCTATTTTTTAATTTGGTGAGTAGTTTGCCTGGATGAATCAGATAGATCCATTTTCGCATGATTTTTCAAGCTGTCTGACTATTTCATATTTGTTGACATGATTCTGATATATGCCAGGGATCTGTTTAGCCTCTAAGTCTATTAGTTCCACTCTGAGCCATACATTAAGGAAAATTCTGAGTGTACTAGAGGGGTCAGTAGCATTATATACTGATGATTAATCTATATGATTCAGTCCAGTACAAAGAATGTCCTCAGAAGACTCAGTTATGTTTCTCATTGTCAGGTATGCTGGAGGAAGTGAAGTTTGAGAGACCAGGCAGAGAGTAAAGGGTTGTGATGACTTACGGAGTTAACAGGCTGATTATGTTCAGGTATGTTCATTATTAATACGTCTAGTGTAGAATTATTATTTCTAGTGTTTTGTTGTCTAGTTCTTTCTTGAACTGTTTGAGTTAGCTGCAAAGTATACAACAGTTAATCGATCTTTGAGGTTGGCATAATGGTTAAGGTGTTTACCTCACAGATCAGAGGTACGGGGGAATTCTGACCAAAGGAAGCTGTCTAGGCTTAAAATGACCGATAAGAGCAGCTAGTCTAGTACTTATCTAGGAACTTACTTTGATTTTATTTGACTATTCTGATATAGATTAACATCTCCTAGTACAACCATCTTTTATGACCAGAATTTTTCTTATAAGACTGTCAGCATTGTTAATGCACTTGGGGCAGAATGTATATAGATAAAAAACATATTTGGAGTTAGTACCTTAGAGGAGTTCAGTGAGAAATTGAGGTCCCTATAAATTGTTACATTATTTCTGGTACTAAGTTTGGGAAAAAAGTTGACACCTTTGTAGAGTGGCATTAGCATACCTTCCTTTTGTGTAGGTCCTGGTTTATTGTTTTGGAATAGTAATAGTTATGTGAAATCCTTGGCAGAATCCATGAGTTGTCCTTCAGCCAAGATTCAGTAATAGTCATAACCTTTGGCTGACTGAATATGCCAGGCTTCTAATAGTCCCCAATTATTTATACTCTGACCATTTAGACAACCTTTTGACTTCTTTGTGGGTACTTAATTTAATGTAAGGGATTAGCATTATGGAGAGACATTGAGGCTTATCTGGGATTAGACAGAATGTCCCTCTTAGCAGCATTGTTGCTTTTAAGTTAACAAGTATAGTTTTTCAAAAATTAAGTAGTGCAACTGCAGATGAGTGTCTTTACACTGCATTTGTTGATACTACTGCATGTTTTTTTATTTATCAGGTATGTCACCATTTTGTATTCTACCCGCTGGGTATTTGAATAGAAATGTCTGAATTAAATTACCATTGACGTTTCGCAACTTTATACTGCACTTCTTAATTACTTGGGCAGGTGTACGATTGATAGTGAAGGTGCTTCTGTTCTATTATTAGGTTCACTGTGACTTTTTGACATTTTGTCAGCATGGAAGTGCTATTAAATGCATAAAAATGATTATTAGACTTAACTGTTCTAAATGTCAGATGCTAATAGGTAGCCTTTTTTGTTTTAGACCTTTAAAAAGGTGGAAAAGCTAATGAAAAAAAAGAGGATGTGATATGGACAGTATAAACATCACTACCCTCAGTGGTGTAAGAACAGCGGTGGGAGGAGTGTAAAATGGGTCACTAATGAGAACAGCACAAGACAGTCCGCTGACTTATGTGCGTTATAAGCCACCAATGAGAACAACATGAGCTCACCCATACACAGCGAAATGGAAGAGCACAGCCATGAAACAAAAGAGAAGTGCTGTAGGTAAGCAGAGTATTTTAACACAAAACTATATCTGCCTCTGTAGAAAGAATAACATTAGAAACAGCATGGTGATGGAGGGACTATAGAGAAGCAAGGCAGGGCACCACTGAGAACACCATGAGTTAGTCAGTTCACTCATGCACAGTAAGCTGAATGACCACAGCCACCAAGTACAAGGTCATTCTTCTATGTTAGCAGCTTATTTTATTTTAACACCACCTCTGTAGGCTGAATAACATTAGAAATGTCATGGAGATGGGGACAGGAAGGAAGCAAGGTGGGCCACCAAGGAGAACAACATGATTTAATCAGCTGAGTCATGCACAATAAGCTGAAAGGTCATGACCACCATGTACAAGGGCAATCTCATTCATAAGTACCTTGTTTTACCTTAAAGTAAAACTATAACTGCCTCTGTATACCTGTAAACTTTGCAATACCAGTCAAAGAATTTAATAATCCTCCATCAAAATACATTTAGAAAACCACTTGTAGACCACTGCTCAACTGGGACGAACTGCCTTATACATGTCAATCTACTATTAGCAGGAAGAAAGGTAGTGGTATGCATGAACAGCTGTTATCACACAATAATGTTAAGGTTTCATTTTACAAAACCTACAGTGGAATGAAAACTAGAGCACCGAGACATCTTACTCCAAGAAGAGAAAATCCTGGAAAAAACTTATTTCAGTCTATGAATTTATTTTCAAATAACAATATAGTTTAGATCTGTCTATCTGTACTACAGCTGCTAACATATAGACACTTACAGACCAGATTTACTTCGATCTGTGACCATTGGTGACTTAGTGGAATTATGTATATAAATTTCAGATATCCACCAACTCTTGTCTCTCACATGTTATTTCTCATTTAATTTTCTAAATGCAGACTTGATAACATCACTCTGTCCTGGTTGTTACTACCTTTCAAACATTTTAAACAGTGCTAATCACCACTGCAGTGTGCTTCCCTGTACTGCATGCTAATGAGGTTCGCTATAAGTCAATGTCAGGACTGCTACACTTTTCTCTTTATAACAGCACAGTTATTATTGACTGTCTCAATATATTATGTGCATATGCTATGGTCTTCTGTACTATTAATGTACTCCTGAACTTGTCCCACTTTTTGAACAGTCTTCCAAAATACATTGTCTAATGTAACACCAATGAACAGAAAATTAAGTTCTCTAAAATCAGAGCTGGCTCCCTGACAAGTATTCGACTCATTTGTGATTACCTCACATTGTGAACAGTTCTTGGGAGTAAAGAAATCACAGGAAAAAGTGCTTCTGAAGGGGTCCTATACTTCCTTAATGTGTGTAGGGAGGGCTGCACCTTCCCCTCTGAGTTATATATACCAACTTGCATTGCAGGGAAAGAGGAAATCTTTTCTGTACCAGCAAGTCAACCTTTCTGGGGAAAAGTTGGGTGGTCACACACTAGTGATGACCCAAATAACTGTAAATCACAAATGATTTTAAAATAAATCTGGCTCCCACTGAAGCCATATTATTAATACCAAATATCAATCACAATTAATTTAAGCATGTGACACTTCATTGATAGTTACTAGTCTTATCTGAAAATACTATCAATAAATAGTAATAATATGCAAAAACCTCATCACCAAACTGGATCAAACTATTAAACAGTTATAAGAAGTCACTATCTACTAAAGTGGCTGGGTGGCTGGGTCATCTTAGAGCTGTCCATAGCATTCCAAAGCTTTTCTGTGCAGAGCTTAGAACAACTCTTGTAAACTCTGCCTTCCTGCCACAGATTAAATACTACCACCTCGTTAGGTGCCTGCCATGTCTTTGTAGAATTCATTACATTGCTTGTTCCCAAAGCTCTTAGCAAACACAAATTCAAAGAATGAAACGCCAGATATGAAAATTGTGTAAATCAGCAGAAAACAATGGGATAAATTTGTGTCAAAATTCCTTTCTAACATACAAGAACTTTCTTTAAAAATGGACAGACTGGATAACAAACTTCATAGTTTAAAAGAAAAAGGTACCAAACAGATGGAACAGATACATGAGATTTTAAAGCAACAGAAACCTCAGATTTCTGGAATGGAAGATTCCCTTAATGGCATAGAAGGCAGAGTATCCAAAGATGATAGCAACATTGAATTTCTACTGTGACAGAATACCTTATTACTACACAAAATTGATGACTTGGGGAACAGATCCAGGAGAAATAACATTCGTATTTTTGGACTGTCTGAAAAAAATAAGAGGAGAAAATATGGTCAACTTTCTTATGGCCTGGCTTCCTAAGACTCTAAATTTATCCGAAGCTATGTTGTGTAGTATAAAAACAGCACAGAGGTTTCTAGTTTCTACTTTATCAAAAACTAACTGTTCTCCAAGATCAGTTATTGTTAAGTTCTTCTCATCTTAAGACAAAAGAGCTAATACTTAAAACAGCCTGGTCCAAATCTCATATTAAACTGAATGACAATAATAAGATTTGATAATGACTATTCCAATGCTGTGATGACCAAAAGGAAAACTTTTTTGCCTCTTATAAAAAAACTTAATAAAAGACCATTTAAGGTGCATTTGCTCTTTTCTGCCAGATTGTAAATATTCCTTCAGGATAAAATTAGACACTTTAAAGAGCTAAACTCTGCACTGACATTTTTAAAAACAACAACAACAAAAATCCTAGACCAAACTGAAGATATGGACTGAAACAATAGTACCTTGAAGAGACAAGCAGAAGTAAATACCTGGAAATTCAATGTGAAGAAAGAGAAAATAAAGGACAAATGACTTTTAGCTTTATAATAACATTGATGTTAACTGTTTTAATAACAAAATTCTTTTTCCATGACAAAGTTCGACAATTCAGTTACTGGAGATGTATGTGAAAGGAAGAACACACGGATTCATTTCTCTACAAGGAAAATAAATGTCACTTTTTTTTCCTGTATGTATTGCTAAGCTAATATTCTATATTTTATTTTCCATATTAAATATATGCCTTAGCTTAATAAGTATAAACAAAATTAACTCCTTAACTAATAACAATCTTTTTTACATATATATATATATATATATATATATATATATATATATATATATATATATATGGGTCTACTTCATTTCACCTAACTTCCAATTCACTGACTCCCATTTGACTGAGACCAAATGACTGAAATTTAATTTAACTGACACTTCATTTCACTGACAGTTCATTTGACTGGCAAGTATTATTAGCAAGAAAATGGAATATGCCCCCTTCCCCACTGCAGTGTGACCCTGGAGTTAGAATATATAGTTGGGGGGGTGTGGGGGGGTGAAGCCCCCCACTTACTTTTCTTTTACTAAGCAATATTATTTCAAAACTTAACAATATCATATGAAATGAAGTGGGGGGCTGCGCCCCCCACACCCCCCCAACTATATATTCTAACTCCAGGGTCGCGCTACAGTGGGGAAGGGGGCATATTCCATTTTCTTGCTAATAATACTTGTCAGTCAAATGAACTGTCAGTGAAATGAAGTGTCAGTCAAATTAAATTTCAGTGAAATGGGGTCAGTGAAATGAAAGTCAGTGAATTGGAAGTTAGGTGAAATGAAATAGACCCATATATATATACATATATATATGTCATTGTTGTGTCTGTTGGCTTTTCCCAGTTAGGGGTTGCCACAGCGGAACTCCAGTCCGCTAATGATTGGCTGTCAATTTTTACATGCCAAGTTGCCAGCTCTGCCACACAACCTTCAATGAAGGTATGCCCATTCACGCATGTCTCCACACAGAAGACGCTTTAGCTGAGAATCGAACAGGACAACGTCTTACTGTGAGGTAACAACACTACCGAAGCACCACCACTGCAGTATATATGGTTTCCTTTCTTCATATATGTGCCATATAAATCCTAAAGTGACAGCTCATGATAACACAACATGATAGCAAGTTACTATAGTAAATTAAATGTCAGGGGTGGCTCGTGCTATTGGACTGCAGCCCCCCCCCCCCAGCTGTAAAATGAAAACAACAGAAAACTAGCTGCAAGTCCAGCACATGTGTGCTTTTCCCCTATGTGCTTTTTGGACTGCTGTCTAACCTGTCTGGATTACTAAACCATGGAAATCAGTGTAGATGCTCCAGAAGTCTATGCAGTTTGTAACCACATAGACTGCAAGGAGAATGGACTGCAATGTCTGCAGTCTGGCTCATATCTGATTTGCAGGCTCCCCACTCCCAGCACGCACACGCACACACACACTTGGACTGAGTGCTACTGCAAGGGAATAATGGCAGCAGATGTTCTTGGACTCAATGCTGTAATTAATTCAGAAGTTCTCGTTCGGGGACTCAGATTAATCCAGGCTCTGCCGATGCTGTAATTAGCGCTGCATGGTAGGGAATATCTCAACTCTCGGACTGAGGGAAGGTAAAGGGTGTGTGTGTCTCAACTCTCAGACTGAGGGAAGGCAATGTGTGTGTGTGTGTGTGTGTGTGTGTGTGTGTGTGTGTGTGTGTGTGTGTGTGTGTGTGTGTGTGTGTGTAATGCCCCATGGCTAGAGTTATTCAGGCTCAAACCCTTTACCTTGGATACAGGTAGCAAGAGCCTAAATTCCCTACCCACCACCATTGCAGATTTTTGCCTAATATGTTTGTTCTGAATCTGATGACAGGCAATAGAATTTCAGACTTCATAGTCTTCAGAAAATACATAGGAAACACTACACAAAACCTTTTCTTCTAGCAATTTTCTACATTTATACTATCAATATTTGAAAATTATCCCTATTTTGGGGGCTATATTCCCCCATTGTTAGCTTTGTCCAGGTTTTTTGGCTAAGAGGTTGACAGCTATGGTGAGAATTTAATTCACTGAACATGTTTGGGGGCTGTATTCCCCCATTATTGGCTTTGTCCAAGTGTTTTGTGCTAGGAGATTGAGAGCTATGGTGAGAACTGAATTCACTAAATGATAGCCATTTAAGTTTCAGTCTTCATTTCTTTCAAGAAACAGCTTATATGGCATAGTGGTATGTTGCTCTGGTTGTAGTGTATAGGGTGCTGGGATCAAGACTTGGCAGTGAAATGCATGGTCGCAACATAACATTTTATTCTAGCAACTTTCCAAGATTATACAAGTAATGTTTAAAATGTGTCTCTGTTTTTGGGGCTTTTGTCTCCCTCTCCCCCAATAAATGTTGACTTTCTCCAGATTTCTTGTGCTGCAAAGTGGAGAGATACAGCTGAGTGTTGAATGGAGTTTACAAGGAGATGAGAGCTTGAAGATAAGTTTTGTGCTGCTTATGCTGAGTTTGCTTGCATTGTTAATAGCAAAACAGGTAGTGTACTTGCTTTTGATGCAGAAGGCTGTGGGTTCTACTCCCACAGTATGTAGATGCATTGCTGATACTGTACTCTGTTGTACTTTTAAAGGGGGTGGATGCTGCAGTCCTGAGAATGTCTTCTTTGATGGAGATACCTAGTAACAATGAACCTGTTATCAGTTTGCCATTCATTACCTATTGCAATATTACTAGATTATCA
This sequence comes from Protopterus annectens, assembly GCF_019279795.1. Lineage (NCBI taxonomy): Eukaryota > Metazoa > Chordata > Ceratodontiformes > Protopteridae > Protopterus > Protopterus annectens. Next base: position 1,251,713,075 of record NC_056737.1, read on the forward strand.
TTTTTTAATGTAACATAGGCAATGTATTAATCAAGGGCAACAATGAAATATAAAGTTGTTTGCTAACAACAACCTCTCCATTAGTTACAGATGTATATATATATATATATATATATATATATATATATATATATATATATATAGCAAAGTATTCTCCAAGGAAGCCAATCCTCTTCATGTAACACTGGTCATAGGAATGCTAACAACACACCAAAGATAAAATTACTGAACTTCCCACATCCATTGCTTGTCCACTAATTCACTCTAATAATTAACAAAACTGAAGCAGCAGTACCATAAATAGGCAGCACCATACCTCTCAACTGTGTACATTTTCACAGAATGTCCAGATTTCAGCCTCCAATTTTTGGTCTACAGTAGAGAGTAGATTATCCAAACTAATTGGGACCAAGAGTAGTTCAGATAATCAGACTGTTCAGATAATCAGACATACATTGAACTGGATAAAAATCTTCAAAAATCTTGTTTCTTCTGCACTCAGGGAATATACTTTTCAGTCATTCAGCAAGTTCAGTGGTCAATAAAGAATATTTTTCACACACAAGTAGGCTGCAAGTTCAAAAAACATGCACAAGCTAATACAGGTAACATTTACATATTCCGAATTTATCATTTTTCCTAGCCAAACAATTTGGAAGACTGGGTTTGGATAATTGACGTTTTGAATAAACGACATTCAGATAATCAACTCTACTGTACTTCTCATAAAATTTGTGATTTTCTAGAAAAATTTAATAATGATATACATTTGAGTTTCAGACTTCATATTCTTCAGAGAAATGCATGCTAAGACAAATCCTGTAATTCTATAAACTTTTTAAATTTATAAGAGCAGTATTTAAAATTTGTCCCTATTTTTGGGCCTTTGCCCCCCCCCCCCCATTATGTTAGGCTTTCTTCAGATTTCTTGTGATAAGAGGTTGAGAGGTATGAGCAGACAATCCATCAGCGTCAGGACTTATGTCTGCATAAACAGTCAAATCCGAAGAAAAGTTCACACAAATTGCAATAATTAGCCAAAATGTACAACAGAGCTCAACTGTCTGGTAACCACCTTCCACCAATCTGCAAGCAGTACTGTGTCACCAGAAAAAATGCTCACAAATAACCTACAAATACTTGTAAATTAAGTGCATTAATACAACTATCGAGTTCCAAAGAAGTCACATCATCACACTACTGTCTCAAGAATAAAGCCACTACTAGTGTCCTTGCACAACATGTATTATGCTCATCTCACTATATATACAAACCCCTTTAGTGTGCTTGCACAAAATGTATTATGTTCATCTCACTATATATACAGACCCCATTTATGTTTTCTACTGCTCCTCTGAGCCTCATTCATTTCACACAGTGCAATGAAATTCCACAAGGAGGATACTCATTAAAACGGAATTTCAGTTTATCCTTTAGGCCAAATGACAAGCAGACTCTGCACCTAGCCTGCCATTTTCTATTGACAAAGTCCATCCCTCTCTGTTATACTCTCAAAATAAGGACAGACAAAAATATATGATCTATAAAATATACAAACTAAAATGAAACAACATTGTAGTAATTGCTTATAGTGGCATATAAGAATTCATCAGTTCTTATTTGTGTAGAGATAATCCTTACCAGAAGATGATAATGTGCCTTTCAGGAATAAGAAAGTGGAGTCAGATATGTATTACTAGTGTTATTGATAAAAACATTTGGTTACTCACTGACTATCATTATCTATACCAGGTAAATTGTGTTATCCATCTAACATAGTTTTTGTTATTATAGGCAGTTGCTACATTAAATAATTTTGATAACCCAAGAAGTCACTGAGTTATGTAAGCAGGAAGATGGTACGACTACTGTCTGAACACTTTCCTGGATATGAGTACAGTAAGCTAGCATTTTTGTAGGAAAGAAATTGGAATTTTGTGGTAAATAATAATGAAAGAGATGCTGAATGTTTAGTTGTAATTGATATGGTTAAAGACACATATGACTTTGCTCTGCGCACACATTAAGATTATTTTGTATTAATGCTTTAACTATCTTCAATAAATTTTGGTCATTTTGGCACAGTTGGTTATGGCTGGCATATGCTAAATAGCTTCACCCTGTAGTGTTGGGTTTGACTCCATCACTCTCTGCTGTGCCCCTCTGATAAAGTTATTTAGCAAGATGATACTCCTTAAATGCTAGAGAAAAAATAATTTTCTAAGTAGTGAACAACTAAATAAAACATAAATACAATAAATGAATTAGAAAATAAATTGGAATTAAACATAGCAGATGTTTGGCATCATAAGAAACTTAAGATCCTAGAAATTAACTGCTAAAGGTGACTTTAAATAGATTTTCTGTAAGCAGAGAACAAAGAGAGATACTTTACAATGAAGCAAATTTGGGACAGAAGGTTATTTCTAAATATCTGTACAGCTTAAATAGATTTTATAAAATATGTTGGCATAGCCACAAGGAGTAGAAACAGACAAACATTGTGCATATATGTATTTACTAGACCTCCAACTTCAGATCATTCATGCAGTGATTTAAGATGTAATTATCTCTGCTGACCTGATTATGCCACAAATGAACTGTCTCTTCATTCTGAAACTGTAGCACTGAAAACCTCCATGGAACTTTGATCTGTATCAGATAATCAGCTAGTGTATCGAACTGAAAACAAAGGTGCTAAGGTGTCATACAACTTTAAAAATAGTTTATGTAAGAAAGTTGCAAATAGCCCTGTTAGGAGTAGTAGCAGCTCTGGGATCATTGTAGGAATTCCCAATAACCCACCTAACAGAATATAAGAACATGTAATAAGGATAACTGTTTTGAATATCCCTAAAAGAAATTAACTAGGGCTCAAAGTCCATCCATCGAGCTCAAGCAGCAATCCATCCATCCGTTCAATTCAGAACTGCTTGTCTTTAGTGAAGGTTGACATAGTAGCAAGCTAAAATGAGCAAATGGCACTTCCCAGGAACAGTTCTAGCTTATTCCACAGGATCTCTGTGCATTTTATTGTAAACTGAGATAGACAGAATCTTCTCCTTAATTTTGTCTTGCCAGCTACCTCTCTAGTGAGAAGAGCTGAAGGACACCATCAATTAGTACCCAAGTAACGTTAAGTGACTACACTAATCCCAAAGAAGCAGCAGCTCTGCTCTGAGATTAACAATTTAACATTTATTGATCATGGTACTTAAAGCAAACTAAGTACTGTAACTTCTGTAAAAGCTAACGAATAGCAACAACTGACAAAAGGCAACAGACAATAAAATAAGACATATAAAAAGGCATAAATTTAAAAGAACTTGAAAACATGTAGAACATTAGCAACACGTGGCAGATGAGAACTTCAAAATTAAATGACTAAAATAATCAACACAGCATGTACATCTTGAAAAATTGATTGCAGTCTCGATTTTCTTGACTGGGCAGGACATCACAATTTATATTACAAATCCGTATACTTTCCCGCACTCACAATTTTAAGTCTACCACTCCTAATGTTGATCTTGCACTACTGGATGTACCAGATATGTCGTTTGATGACATACTATGATGCTTCACAAGACAGAAGTAACCTTGAGACTGTTCATCTACTGCTATTTCCAGCCTTAAGAATGAGGAGGGCTTCATTTAAATCTTGAAGTTTTTTTTGTTTTTGTTGTTTTTATTTTTACAGAAAGCACAGAGGCCAGGATAGAGAAATAGTGAGTACACACACTGCTGCATGGTTTAGATGTGCTGTGTTATTACAGAAAGTGGGATGCAGCAGAGTGGCATGCAGTTTGTGGATTACATTTTTTTATTTATAACCAAAACAACGTGGTTCAGTGGAGCCACAGTTTTGCAGAGTGATACATTTTTTGGATGTCAGCCTTGGTATCATATGAGGCGGCCATTTTCAAGTGACAAAATTGCTAAGGTCATACAGTAACATGTATAACTATCACTTTTGACTTTGAGGAGTTTTGCTTAAGCAGACTAAGATTCATCCATTCAAAGATGGCCACCAGGAATGTTCCCTAAAATGAATATTCAGGCACTTCCTAAGTAAAGGAGAAGTAACATTTTGCTTTTCAGCATAGTTTTGATATTCTATACAAATCGTATAATTATATCTGGCACCACTAATTTCAGTGGTTCAACAGGTAGCACACTTACCTTTGTTACTGGAAAATCAGAAGGCTGTGTGCTCGGTTCCCACACTAGGTACTTGGATTAATTTCCAGTACTAACACTGCAGTGCAATATAATGTGTGTGTGTGTGTGTGTGTGTGTGTGTGTGTGTGTGTGTGTGTGTGTGTGTGTGTGTGTGTGTGTGTGTGTGTGTAGGGAGGGTTGCACTATTGAGTGAGCCTCCTTCTTTTCGTTGTACAGCAGTTCATCAAGAACATCACCTTTTCCATAAATATCACATGACAATGAATGAATTGTACCCCATTTTTCAATTTCCACCTTACTTTCATATAGTTCCAATATAATATCATGTCCATATCAATAGTTTTAAAGACATTTCATTCATATTTTTCTTAAACAAACTCCAAAATTGAACACAAAAAGAGAGGGTTCCCTGGTATCCTTCCAAATATCCCTTAACTAGTATAAATATCTCCTCTGGTCTCCCATGAAACGAGGACACTATCTAAGTGGGACTAACAAACTGAACAAAGAGTAAATAAAATAAAAGTAAAATAAATGTCATTGAATGGACAGAAACAAACCATGACAGACACCACAAGTTAGCAAGTATTTAGCATAAAAATTAATCCCAGAAATAAGATACTGAGAATGCTCTGAAGGGTAAGCGGCAAGTCACCCGAGGACTTTGGATGTAAGATCACAGTGTATCTTATTTATTTATTTATTTTCAGGTGACCTGTATCAAGTGTGTCCACCACTTCTTTCCCCTACTGCCTGCCTTTGGCTCCTGCCCACCAGACTAGCGGACTATAAACAGGTGATGCCACAACAGGGATACCATAAACTGGGAAAGCAGAGTTTTTCCTAAAGAAAAAAGTTTCTTTCCCCTACTGCCTGCCTTTGGCCCCTGCACACCAGACCAGTGCACTATAAACAGGGGATGCCACAACAGGGATACCATACACTGGGAAAACAGAGTTTTACCTACAGAAAAAGTGTATGTGTTAAAACATTCACCCTAATTTCTGTAAAGGTGAACACACTCAATCAGGCTAATGCTGAGCCCTCCCTTATTTCTCTCTTGCTTTTTCCCCCTCCATCCACACTTCCAGCCATTCCAGCCCTGCACTTCCCTACTAGATTCCTATTAACTCCTAACAATTTGGCTATACTACAGGAAATAGCTATTACATCTTACTGACAAGTGTTAGACACTTACCTTGCAATCTTTAGCCAGGGAGCTTCTAGCAATGTGTCAGGACTGCAGCTCCTCCCAAACCAAGCTTACATATCATACTAGTGCAAGGCGCCATTTTAAAACCGGCGACTTATATTGAGTGTCTCCACCACAAAAGTTGTTTGCTGTTGTCTCCTGTATTTACTACTGTATACACCTACAATTGCTAGTTTCTAGCATATTGTTGCCCTGCAAAGTGCATATTTCTAGTGTGTTTGCTGCCTGACTTGTTACAGTATATAACGCTGTTGTCCGCACATGCATATGTGAAGATATAACTACTACCTGCTAATTGATCTTGTTTGTTCTTACTAGCAGCCCTGTAAAGTACATATTTCTAGCATAGTGTTACCTGAGATGTACAGTAAATAATGCTGTTGTCCACACAAACATAAGTGAAGATTTAGTCACAACCTGATAATAATTGTAAGTGCATACTAGCGGCATCATTGTGCGCTTTGTTTGTAAGTGCATACTAGCGGCATCATTGTGCGCTTTGTTTGTAAGTGCATACTAGTGGTATCATTGTGCGCTTTGTTTGTAAGTGCATACTAGCGGCATCATTGTGCGCTTTGTTTGTAAGTGCATACTAGTGGTATCATTGTGCGCTTTGTCTTACATTGGCAACTCACTTAGCAGTAGTCGCAGTAGCACCTGAACCTAACAGATAGCATCAGTTTGCTAAAATTACATGTTTGTATGCTGTTTTCATTATAATGTACCTAATAGAGGACTTCCTAGAGCTGTACAATTATGCAGGTTACATCTTGCACTGCCTCGTGCATACACGTTTAAAGGTATACGGCAACTGCAAGATGTTTAATGTTTATGTTTTTGCCTGGTAATTGCATTCTAATACTGCACTGAGAACTTAGCTAATTATTCCTAAGCTACTAATTGCAATAAAGCAGAAGTGAAATCATTAATGCTGAGTTTGAATCTCACTCAGTAATGTAGGTGTGTTAGTCTGTCTAAACCCCTCTTACCCAACTTTTTCATTTAACCTCTCTAAACCTATTTTCTCCCAAACAGTTCTTTCCCCGACTGCCTGCCTTTTACCCCTGCCCACCAGACCAGTGCACTATAAACAGGGGACGCCACAACACGGATACCATAAACTGGGAAAACAGAGTTTTACCTACAGAAAAAGTGTATGTGTTAAAACATTCACCCTAATTTCTGTAAAAGTTAACACACTCAGTCAGGCCAACCCTGAGCCCTCCCTTATCTCTCTCTAGCTTTTTCACCCTCCCTCCACTCTTCCAGCCATTCCAGCTCTGCACTTCTCTACTAGATTCCTATTAACTCCTAACTATTTGGCTATACTACAGGAAATAGCTATTACATCTTACTGACAAGTGTTAGACACTTGCCTTGCAATCTTTAGCCAGGGGGGTTTTAGCAACTTGTCAGGACTGCAGCTCCTCCCAAACCAAGCTTACATATCATACCAGTGCAAGGTGCCATTTTAAAACCAGCGACCTGTATCGAGTGTGTCCACCACGTAAGTTGTTTGCTGTTGTCTCCTGTTACTGTATACACTTACAATTGCTAGTTGCTAGCATACTGTTGCCCTGTAACGTGCATATTTCTAGCATATTTGCTGCCTGACTTGCTACAGTATATAACGCTGTTATCTGCATATGCATAAGTGAAGATATAGCTACTATCTGCTACTTGATCTTGTTTGTTCTTACTAGCGGCCCTGTAAAGTGCATACTTCTAGCATAGTGTTACCTGAGATGTACAGTAAATAACGCTGTTGTCCGCACATCCATAGGTGAAGATTTAGTCACAATCTGATAATTGTTAGGTGTATACTAGCGGTATCACTGGGCACTTTGTTTGTACGTGCATACTAGCGGTATCTTTATGTGCTTTGTCTTACATTGGCAACTCACTTAGCAGTAGTTGCAGTAGCACCTGAACCTAACAAATAGCATCAGTTTGCTAAAATTACATGTTTGTATGCTGTTTTTATTATAATGTACCTAATAGAGGACTTCCTAGAGCTGTACAATTACGCAGGTTACATCTTTAACTGCCTCGTGCATGCATGTGTAAAGCTATACGGCACCTGCAAGATGTTTAATGTTTATGTTTTTGCCTGGTAATTGCATTCTAATACTGCACTGAGAACTTAGCTAATTATTCCTAAGCTACTAACTGCCATAAAGCAGAAGTGAAATCATTAATGCTGAGTTTGAATCTCACTCAGTACTGTAGGTGTGTTAGTCTGTCTAAACCCCCTCCTACCCAACTTTTTCATTTAACCTCTCTAAACCTATTTTCTCCCAAACAGTTCTTTCTCCTACTGCCTGCCTTTGGCCCCTGCCCACCAGACCAGCGGACTATAAACAGGGGACACCACAACAGGGATACCATAAACTGGAAAAACAGAGTTTTACCTACAGAAAAAGTGTATGTGTTAAAATATTCATCCTAATTTCTGTAAAGGTGAACACATTCGATTGGGCCAACCCTGAGCCCTCCTTTATCTCTCTAGCTTTTTCCCCCTCCCTCCACTCTTCCAGCCATTCCAACCCTGCACTTCCCTTCTAGATTCCTATTAACTCCTACCAATTTGGCTATACTACAGGAACTAGCTATTACATCTTACTGACAAGTGTTAGACGCTTACCTTGCAATCTTTAGCCAGAGGGTTTCTAGCCCACTCCATTCACTACGCTTACTTTGCTCCTCTCCCTGCCCCCTATTCCCACCCACCCTCAGTAGCACTACATTTATTCTTAGCCTTAACCCCTCCCCTAATTCTCTTCAATTAGGCTACACCACTATTCAAACCCTCCTCTTACATCTAACACAAACATGCTACTACCTAATATAATAACAATCCTAACCTGCTTAGCTCTAGCTCACAGTACATCCTACCAATACTCCACAGTCACTTGCCCCAACAATTTCCACTGTACTCTCTCAACACCTTCCCTCAAACATTTACACTATAACTACACAATCCCTGCAACCAAAAGCATCCTCCTGATGCACACACTCCATTACCAAACACCTAACACACTCAAAAATAAAATATCCCTAAGATACCATAAGCAATTTATTATGTATATAAAACATATCCTAAACACCATCTCTAAACTAGCCCTCACTGGAGACATCCATCCAAACCCTGGTCCTCTCAAATCCAACCCAATCACAGCCCCTAGTCCAAGCAACCCCCCAAAACTCAACTCATAGCCAACAAAAAAACAATGGATCTACTTATAATGTCACTAAACATCAGAAGCATATGCAATAAAATCAAAGATCTACATGCCAGCATAAGCATATATTCCCCAGATACTCTCTTCCTAACTGAAACCTGGCTCAAACCTCACATAAAAAAGAGGAAATACTTCCACCTGAATATAACATCCTTCGTGTAGACAGATTGTCTAAAAAAGGAGGTGGTGTAGCATTGATATTTAAACACCACCTCAATACCCATCTCCTAAACACATCTGCCCCTCACTACAACAATGAAGAAATCATTTATGCCAGTCTCAAACTAAACTTAAACAAAATAATCAATATCATAGGATGCTATGTCCCACCAGGGAAAACTATAACACCCCTAGAAAATCTCTTGAGCTGGGCTAGTCTATCTCTACCCCAAGAAACTATCATTCTCGGTGACTTTAACATCAACTGGCTATCCTGTAATAACAATCTCCCAACCCTTCACCTAAATCTCCATGGGTTCTCTCAACTCATACAATCCCAGACACAAATCAATAAAAACCCTAACAATCATACCTTACTTGACTGAATCCTAGTCAACAAAGCCCCTCACTCGTACCTAGCAGGCTGCTTACCTGACAGTCTTAGTGACCACTCCCCCACTTTCCTAATTCGGCACCACACAAACAGTCTGAAGCCCATTATCCACAGGCAAATATGGAACAAGTCTAACTTCAACCCCAACTCCTTCATCTCCTCCCTGCAAAAAAATAACTGGTCACCACTAAAATACCTCAACCTAGATGAGCCTGTCCACTTCTTCAACAGTACCTTCCTCTCCACCTAAACACCCATGCTCTTGTAAGAAATGCCAAAGTCAGATCCAGGCATGCCCCATGGTTACAAAAGACCACCAGAATCCTAATGAAATCCAGAGATAAGGCCTGGGAGCACTGGTGCCTAACAAAAAATAACTCAGATAGGCAATTCTTCCTTGAACTGCAAAATAAGGTCAAAAAGCAAATAAAATTAGACAAATCCCTCTACTATAAATCCATCCTAAACTCTACCAACCATAATCCTAAGCAATTCTGGTCCACTATTAACTCTGTCCTCCACCCAGGAAGGTTGACACCACCCAGCCGTCCATTGCCCCCTCCTCCAGCAGTATTTCTGAATCCTTCAACAAACACTTCATTGAAACTATAACATTTCTAAACAAACAACACTTCCCTACATCAACCCCCCCAACTACTAACCCTAAACCCCACTCCTCTTTTCTTCTTCAACTCAGTACCTACCTCCAACATAAAAAGACTTTTGTCAAAACTTAAATTCACCAAACTCACAGCTGACAGCCTCTCCTCAAAATACTTGAAAATTGCAGCTGATACACTACCCTACCCAGTTTCAATTCTAATCAACCATTCCATAACTGAAGGCTATGTTCCCCCTATATGGAAAATATCCCACATCATTCCCCTCCACAAAGGCAACCCCTCCACGAACCTCTCCAATTACCACCCCATCGCAATCCTCTCCCCTTTCTCCAAGATACTTGAAATATGTATCAACACCCAGGTCTCCAACTATCTCCTAGCTAATAATCTCCTCTCCAAAACCCAACATGGTATCAGGCCATATAACAGCACTACCTCCACTCTGGTCCCCTTCACCAACACTATACTTCATTACAAAAACAATGGTCTCCTCTCCACTGCCGTATTTCTAGATCTTTCAAAGGCTTTTGACATGGTATCTCATGAGCTACTACTCTCCACTCTCCCATCCTCTCCTTCTCACAATCAGCCTGCAACTGGTTCCACAGCTACCTACACAGATGCCAGCAATCAGTAATCTGGGATAATAACCTATCACCTCACCTCCCAGTTACTCTCGGAGTTCCCCAAGGATCTATCCTTGGCCCTCTGCTATTCTCACTTTTCACTAACAACCTACATACTGCCACCGCACAAACATCTCTTATACAGTATGCAGATGACTCTACTCTCATCTGCTCTGCCCCCACTCTACCAGAACTACAACAAATCACACAGGAATCATTCTCTTCTGTAGAAAGCTGGCTATCCAATGCTCAACTCCTACTCAACCCAAGTAAGACCAAACTTCTCCTGTTCCAACCTTCCAAATCCACCCAAAACACCCCCACTTCAACATTCTCACCAAAAACAATTCCAACATCTCTCCATCAGAACACACAAAATTATTTGGTGTGGAAATTGACAACAAACTTAGATTTGATACCCACATATCTCTCACAATAAAAAAAGTTCACAAGAAACTTGGTGCATTATATCGAAGCTGTCAATTCCTAACCAAGTCAGCTAGAATCTCCATAGCCAATTCCCAGCTAATATCTACCCTACTCTATGCATCCCCTATACTTACCAACCTTAGACAGACAGACCTACACAAGCTGGATGCTTGTTACAACAAAATTGCTAAATTTGCCACTGGGGCCTCCTACCGCAGCCATCATTGTATCTCCCTTAAAGAACTAAACTGGCTAGAACTCCCACAGCTCCTTCACTTTAATCAACTCACCTTCGCTCATAAACTTATTAACCATGCCCACAACATCCCATCCCTTCAAACCTTTCTCCAACCCTATCACTCCACTAGGCCATAAGATCAAGCAACAAAAATCAACTCATTGTTATCAAACCCAAAAACTCAGCAGGAGAAGCCATATTTTCATATACCATATCTAAACTTTGGAACAATCTTCCCCCCTCCTTAACCACTCTACCTTCAAGCAGCCCTTTCAAGACTGCGCTCAAATCCCACTTAAATTTGCACTGGCTTTGTCCTTGCTCTAATCCAGTCTAACACCCCCACCCCTATCTCCCCCCCACACACCTAGACTCTTAACCCAACTATACTACCGCCACTACTAACCGCAGTCAGAAAAAGCTAGTTGACTTTGCGTACTTTGTCTGACAACTTTGTTACAACTTTTATTATAAACTAAAATAAACTATCTTAACTTGCAACATTTACTGTATATACTGTTGATAATAAATATCTAGTTACTGTATTAATGCCAGCAACCGGTAATGTTGTTTCCTATTGCTTCAACTTTGTATCTCTATTTATCTTGTACATGTTTTGGAGCTTTTCTCTCTGGGCGTCTACTGAAAAAGGACCTGCGTCCAGTCAGAATTTCCCGGTAAATAAATAATAAATAAATAAAATGTTGAGTGCTGACAGACAAACAAAAAAGATGGAAACCACAGGAAGAGAGTGAGTCTCAAATATTGCTTCTCATTTAGACTTCTTTTTTTGCAGGGGGGAAGCCCCCCTCAACTCCCTGGACTTATATATCATCATCTTCTTTCAGCTGTTCCCATTAGGGGTCGCCACAGTCGATCATCTGTTTCCATTTCTTCCTGTCCTCTGCATCATGCTCTTTCACACCAACCTCCTGCATGTCCTCTCTCACCACATCCATAAACCTTATCTTAGGCCTTCCTCTTTTCCTCTTACCTGGCAGCTCCATCCTTAGCATCCTTTTTCCAATATACCCAGCATCCCTCCTCAGCACATGTCCAAACCAATGCAATCTCGCCTCTCTTGCTTTGTCTCCATACTGTCCAACCTGAGCTGACCCTCTAATATACTGATTCCTAATCCTGTCCATCCTAGTCACACCCAGTGCAAATCTTAACATCTTTAACTCTGCCACATCCAGCTCTGACTCCTGCCTTTTCGTCAATGCCACTGTCTCCAACTCATATAACATAGCTGGTCTCACTACCCTCTTGTAGACCTTCCCTTTCACTCTTACTGGTACCCGTCTGTCACAAATCACTCCTGACACTCTTCTCCACCCATTTCACCCTGCCTGTACTCTCTTCTTCACCTCTCTTCCACACTCACCATTACTCTGAACTGTTGATCCCAAGTACTTAAACTCATCCACCTTTACCAACTCTACTCCCTGCATCCTCACCATTCCTCTACCCTCCCTCACATTTCCACACATATATTCTGTTTTAGCCCTGCTGACCTTCATTCCTCTCCTCTCTAAAGCATATCTCCACCTCTCCAGGGTCTCCTCAACCTGGTCCCTAATCTCACTACATATCACAATGTCATCTGCAAACATCATAGTCCACATGGGCCTCCTGTCTGATCTCATCTGTCAACCTGTCCATCACCACTGCAAATAAGAAAGGACTCAGAGCTGATCCTTGATGTAATCCCACCTCCACCTTAAACGTATCTGTCACTCCCACTGCAGTCCTCACCAATGTCCCTCTACCCTCGTACTTATCCTGGACCACTCTTACATACTTCTCTGCCACTCCTGACTTCCTCATACAATGCCACAACTCTTCTCTAGGCACCCTGTCATATGCTTCCTCCATGTCCACAAAGACACAATGCAACTCCATCTGACCTTCTCTGTATTTCTCCAACAACACTCTCAGAGCAAATATTGCATCTGTAGTGCTCTTTCCTGGCATGAAACCATACTGCTGATCACTAATCATCACCGCCCTTCTTAACCTAGCTTCCACTACTCTTTCCCATAACTTCAAGCTGTGACTGATCAATTTTATCCATCTTAGTTACTGCAGCTCTGCACATCACCCTTATTCTTAAAGATAGGTACCAAAACATTTTTTCTCCACTACTCAGGCATCCTCTGACTTTCCAAAATTTCATTAAACAACCTAGTTAAAAATTCCACTGCCATTTCTCCTAATCACCTCCATACTTCCACTGGTATGTCATCCAGGCCAACAGCCTTTCCATTCTTCATCCTCTTCATAGCTGACCTTACTTCCTCCTTGCTAATCTGTTTCACTTCCTGATTCACTATCCCCACATCATCCAACCTTCTCTCTCTCGCATTCTCTTCATTTATCAGCTGTTCAAAGTACTCTTTCCATCTACTCTACTCAACACACTCTCCTCACTTGTGAGTACGTTTTCCTCACTATCCTTTATCACCCCTACCTGCTGCACATCTTTCACAGCTCTGTCCCTCTGATTAGCCAGTCAGTACAGGTCCTTTTCTCCCTCTTTAGTGTCCATTCTCTCATACAACTCTCCATATGCCTTACCCTTAGCCTTCGCCACCTCTCTCTTTGCCTTGCGTCTCATCTCCTTATACTCATGTCTACTTTTTTCATCTCTTTGACAATCCCACTTCTTCTTCGCCAGCCTCTTCCTCTGTATACTCCCTGGACTTATATATACCACCTCTGATATCAGCATATATGTCAGAAAAGGGAAAAATGCTACAAATGTCCATCTCTGACTTAGAATGTGTAGGCCTGTTTTTTTTTTTTTTTTGGTCATTCAGTCCTCATGTTTCTGGATTTGATCCAGCAGGTTCCAACACTTCAAATAATTACCTACAGAGAAAGGTAATCTTAATACCCTTAATGTGGCAGACTGAGAAGGATGTAAGAAGACCTAAAATACCTTGGAAAGAAATACAACTGAACACAAACCACTTTCTAAGTTGCCTTACCTGAAAAGCGAAGTTTAAAGATAGGATATTAATTCTGTGAGGGTAACTATGGAGGGCTTCTAAAAGACTGGACTATATCTCTATACCTCCAGAGCTTAGATTCATGAACAAAACCCTAAAAATAAAGGACAACTGCTTAAAATAAAGGAACCTAAGTAACATAAATTAAGCATATTCACAGATAATTAAGTCAGAGTTACAAAAAAGCAGGATGCAGTTAAGTTTTATTTTCATTTTAATCATAGATTCTTATGATCTACATTAACAAAAGTATAAATGCTATGCCCCTAGAACAAACCTCTTTCCCTTAGAAAACTGAAAACACTTTGCATAAAAATTCTCTATATAAGAAGTTTCTTTCTATCAAAAATGCTATTTTAACCATATCAGCAAGATATGCCTTTCTTTGCTTGTCGCATTACAAGTCAAATAGAAACACTCAACTACCACTTTACTGGTTCTCAGTGACACAAAGTAAAACTCCAACTCAAAACTCAAAAAATACGTTTTTTCATTGTAGCTTAGAATACAGAAGACAACATTTTACTGTACTATCAGAAAATGTTATATTATCAAAAATGCTCTACAAAATGTGAGTATATCTCATAAAAACCATACAGTTCCTTGCAGTATTTTTCAGTCATTAAGCCAACCATAAAGCCAAATGTTGTAGTATAGATCTGCGGAGTAGCATGATAGATAGACACTAATACCAGACAAAGGAAATGCTATGCGCTTAGTTTCTTAATGCTTTCAAGGCCTTTTCTAGCTAATGACTTCTGATGGTTGCACCAAATGGATTGTTTGTCTCTTTTTCAGAGAAGGTGATCAGCAGACAATCATATATCCTAGACAAGAAAGTTCACTGTAACCGAATGATATGTTACAAAAACACATGAGGGTCACTGAAGTATAGAAATTACTCATTCAAAATAAATGCTTCAAATGGAGCATTATTGGCCAAAAAGTTGGCACTTACAGTGGAACACAGGCCTGTATGTAAGCATATACACAAAGGCACAAACAAAGACACACACACACACACACACACACACACACACACACACACACACACACACACACACACACACACACACACACACGCAGTACAATAAGCAAGGCCTGCACTAACCCACTGTTGGAGTTCACATATAAGAAGCTTAGACAATATTAAATGGAAAAGTAAAAGCAGTATTTCAATATAAAACTAATTAAACATAATTTTAATGGAGTTTGTTATGAAAAATGTAATGGGAAACAGTCCAAGTTTCTAATTTCAGTAATTTGTGATAAAATTACCATTATTTGAACTAGAAAACTAACCAGACACCAGTTTTATAAATGTTCAGGCTAATCCATCAAATCTGGGGAAATGTTCTGCAAAATGTTCAATAGTTTATATTGGTGCAGTTATATTAAGTACATGATACCTCACAAAATATAATACCTTCTGTTATATGTTTGCAGAAAGATAAAAGCTCATTCCAAAGCAACTCAGAACAACTCCGCAACATCCTACTGCCTTAGTACTCACACCTGTAGGCAGAGCAAATAGTTTCATTTAATGGTCCCATTCCATAGAATAATTAACAGCAGTTGTCATATCACTGAAAACCTTGCTTCATATCAGCACATTTCCACTCTATAGACATATAATTTAGCTGATAATTCTGCTATTGCTTTTAAATCATTAATAAAACTCTATTTTACAGCACTGCCCTGTCAAGTTCCAAAAATCATTTCCCACCATATAACAGCTCTCATCTCTTAGAAGTGGTTAATATTCCAGTACATCCCTGATGTCTGCTCCTTCACTCCTTACGTTTCTAAAATCTCGTTAGCTGAAGAATTTTAATGCTTATGTCTTAAATTGAACATTAAGCCTTCAAGGAGCCTTGTTTTAATTTGGTCAGTTTTCCCTTTTGCTCTTGAAATTACAATTTCTTGAGTTTTAACAGTCCAGATTTTGTGACAGGTCAGTAATGACTAACATTAAATAAACAGTGAAAGTCTTAGTGTTCTCCATAAACTACAAATCAAATTATTCTATCAAAATTCTGGCTGAACAGACTCAACCTTTTTGATGCAGTCCTGCTTTTTGTCATTTCTTGAGGAAATGACTGAGACCTATAAGTTCGTTTGAAATTGGGGAAATGAACATTTCTTTTATCCCACTGTTATTTCAAAAGCATTCAGGTACTAGTAAAGTACAATTGTCTGCTGTAATGCTATGAGGGCAAAACTACCAACATGAAAATTTCATCAAAACAAAAATTAAAGGTCTTGCTGCTAAACACTAAGAGTCTAAACATGAAACTGCACTCATTGCAAACATTCATAACCCTGGAAGATGCTGAGATTTCTGCAGTCATGGAAAACTGGTTCAAAGCTGCAAAGAGCACCTGATGTCATGCCAAGTTACTCATCCTATCATACATTCAGACCCCAAACTGTGGGCAGCAAAGCAAAAGGAGGTGGAGTTGCAACATATATTAAAACATACACACCTCCAGGCTGGTCAAACAGTATGATGCACAGGAAAAACTCCAGTTGCAGTTAACTGTTGACAAAACTTCTATTCAAATCATAGATAGCTACAGGCCCCCAACTTTGACTCAAGATGCCCATTCCACCTATCTGGACATCTTTGAATCTATCAAGATTCAACCCTTTACCCTGATCCTGGGTGACTTTAACTATCCAGCCATAGATTGGAAGAACTACTCATGCCAAAACACAAATGCCCAGAGATTCCTTGATTTTGTCGATGCAAATGCCTTGGACCAGCTAGTCGACATCTTCACAAGAGGTGATAATATCTTGGACTTGGTATTAACCAAAGTGAGTAACCACTGCAGCATTCCTACAGTTTTAAGATAGAAAGAAAGATAATGACGCCAAAGAGAAATGATTAGTAATAAAACTAATTAGTAGCAAATACACAAACAGTTTTCAGAGATCAAGAATGTAGAAAGGAGACAGGAAAGAGGAGAGTAAAATAGAAAGAATTTATAGGTGCAGACAACCGGATTGAAGGAGACTAGGATCGCTATGGGGAAAAGAAAAGAGGAGACATTAAGAGAGAAGAAGCAGGGAGAATAAAGGACTAGGACTTAGGATAATCAGATCATAGGATCACAGGATCATAGGATCACAGGATCATGGGATCACAGGATCACAGGATCATAGGAGGTTACCAGGTTATCGAGCTGGACATCATTTCAAGCCTAGCCATTTCATCACAGTGTAATACCACAGATACTCTAGTCAATACCCAGGACTGTATTCAGTAATGACTGCCCATGTCTAGGAAGGTCATGGGCTCTATCCCCAGTAATAATTTACTGTGCACCATCCACTCATCCAGGTTCCTTTAGAACAGTGTCATAGAGGTGCTCTGCTTCACATAAACTGGCAGCCTGTTCCAAAGATGCAGCAGTCGCTGGGAGACAAATCTGTCACTCCAGCATGTTCTATTCATGTAGCAGGCCATATTTTGTTCCCTGGAATGGATAGCTCTAGTCCTGTTTGATTTATGAATATGCAGCCAGTTCATTAGGTTTGGATTGGAGATTGATCTGTAAGCCAGGAATAAGTGTCCCCTAAGAAGTCTATCGATACTGAGTATAATGACAGGGACTATAGTCGGTCTGTGTAAGGCACGTACTGGAGTCATTTGATCTTTTTAGTTAGAAACCTGTGAGGTCTCTCCATTTACTCCACGTGCTTTGTATGGTACATAGTGAAAGGGGCTTTATACTCAATTATGGGCCTGATTAGTGACAAGTATAGAGGGGCAATAACCTCCATGGCATGCTTGGCAAAAACAAAAATAAACAACATCGACACTTTTACAATCATAATAATTCTTCGTATAAAGTTTAAAAC
Source organism: Protopterus annectens (assembly GCF_019279795.1). NCBI lineage: Eukaryota > Metazoa > Chordata > Ceratodontiformes > Protopteridae > Protopterus > Protopterus annectens. The sequence continues at coordinate 1,251,731,062 of NC_056737.1, forward strand.
ATTTCACAGGATGAATGCACTCATTTTTAGTGTAGACATGCTGACAGGCAGCACAATTCCTGCACGGGAAGGTGCCCTGTCTGTTTGAAAGATTTTTTCTAAAAGACTGATGTTCTCTATTACAGAGCTGCTGCTTTAAAGACACATTATTTCTAAAACTGAAGTTTGGGGTGTCACCAACTGTGGAAACCAGACCTGGTATTTCATGTAATAGGTGCCAATTCTTTTTAATAAATTCCGTGTACTTATTGATGTCACTTGCAAATCTAAAAACTATTCTAAACTTATTTCTATCAATACTTGTATCATAAGGTATACTTGTATCAGCATTATAAGAGTTCATGTATGGTTTACATCTTGTAGATCTCAATTTCCATGCATCTGCTATCACTCTAGTGATTTCTGAGCTAGAATAGCCTCTTGTTTGAAATTCGTCTTGTAACTTATTTAAAGCAACTACTGTGTCTTTAAAGCAGCAGTTCTGTAATAGAGAACATCAGTCTTTTAGAAAAAATCTTTCAAACAGACAGGGCACCTTCCCGTGCAGGAATTGTGCTGCTTGTCAGCATGTCTACACTAAAAATGAGTCCATTCATCCTGTGAAATGTTTTAAACTTTATACGAAGAATTATTATGATTGTAAAAGTGTCGATGTTGTTTATTTTTGTTTTTGCCAAGCATGCCATGCCTATTATGTAGGCAAATCAAATAGGAGCTTTAAAGAAACAATGTTAGAACATATAAGGGACATACGGAACCAGAAGCAATCAAATGCTCTAGCTAATCATGTCCTGAATACAGACAGTAGCCATTGTTTAAATTTTTAATCTTACAACAAATAGTAAGGATAAACAGAGGTGGTGACATAGAAAACCACACTGAAGAATTAGAACAACAATGGATCACTAAATTACAAGCAGATAGATATCCTGGTTTGAATGGCTGCACCTCATTAGTTCCTTACCTTAAGGCCAGACGCCTTAAACACTAAAACATGAGTTTTTTTATATATATATATTTTTCATTGTACTATTATGGTTATATGTGTGTGTATAGGTATATATATATACATATATATATATATATATATATATATATATATATATATATATATATATTAATAACCATCAGGGATGACCCCCCCCCCCTTTTTTATAAATATTAATATTTTTTAAAAATTTAAATATTATTGTTTTTAAATATTATTGTTTTTAAATATTATTGTGTGTAAATACACACCTTTCTATATATTTTATGCATTTTTCTTATGGATATTGATATATGTTCTTATGTTAGTGGAGTAATATCTCTTTAAATTGTGATGTCATACTAATTGTCCTAGTATTTAATCAAGCATCAGTTGTAGTGATGTGGTCTGATGAAGCAACATTAAGTTGTGAAAGCGCTTACCGTTTGTCTTCTGCAATAAAGTACAGTGACTGATTTCCAGTGTGTAACTTTGGTTCCTTAATTTACTTTTGCTGTTGTTGTGTGTTTTGGGCACCTCAGTGTACCTGCAGCCGTTTGGTTTTTGCATCTTCAGCTTTACAGAAGAGGCTGGTCAGACTTATGGGTCTATAATTCCCTGGGTTCGTTGCTAAGCCACGTTTGTGAAGGGGAATAACTGTTGCTATTCTCCATTCCAAGGGAACAAACCTGTGGTTAGGCTGTGATCGAATAGGGTACTTAATGGTGATGCTAGTTCATGTTTTAGATTGTTTAGAAGACAGCCTGGGATGCCATCTGGTCCCATAGAGGCTGTGTTTATTGCCTTAGACAAGGCTTTACTGACCAGCTCTTTGGATATGTAGGATGGAGGGGAAGTTGGGGGCAAGGTTTGTGAAACGTTTGGAAGGGATAAGGAAGTGAAATTTTCACCAATTCTGTCCGCTAGCAGGTTTGCTCTCTCTGTGGGGTCAGTATGTGTGATACCATTGGTCACTAGTTCAGCACATGTTTAGGTCCTACATTTTAGGCTACATACATAGCTGTAAAAGTCCTTATGGATATCCTTGGCTATGATTGCTAAGGTTTTTTTTCAAAGTTATCAAATACAGCATTTGACATGTTGTCTTATTTGCCTGTTGAGGCTAAGGAGGGTGTTTTTCCATTGTTGGGACCTTGCCTTACTTTTCTTAGATAGCAACATTTTGCATTTGTTTTAAAGTTTGTTGATGCTGGATGTCCACCAGGCTGGCTTGTATTTACTTGAGGCTCTGGCTTTGCTTCTCTCTGGAACAGCCGAGTCTATAAACTTATACAAGTGATTGTACAGGGCTTTAGTGTAGTTACCACTTCCATCTGGGGATGGGGCTTGGAATGCATTTATAGCTTCCCCTAGGAGGGTATAGTTTGCTTTGGTGAAGTTTTTTTGTCTGACATCACCCTTTGTGAATTCTGCTGTTAGTGCCATTTCAAAGGCGACTAATTTGTGATCAGATTTAACTAATGAGGGTCCAACAGTTGCAGTGGTGCATCTGTTTTTCATGTCAGTATGGACAAGATCTAGTATGTTTGTTCCTCTTGTTGGGGTTTGAACAATTTGTTCCAAGGCATTTGAGTTAACAAGGTCAAGGAACTTATGCACTAGTGATTCAGGGCTGGAGTAAGTTCCCAGCTGATGATCGGGTAATTGAAATCCCCTATAACCAGTGTGTTTGGCAATATTTGGTTTGGTCAAGTAGGTCTCATGTGCATCATGAACAATGGAGTGGGATCTATAACTAGCTATGAATTGAATGGGGATCATGCCCACAATAATCTAAACTTGGAGTAACGTTTCTGGTCTAAAGGTGTGGAAGGTATTGTAGCCCTGTAAGGCCGGGGTACTCTCTGAACCCTTGAACCAGGTTTCTGTGAATGCACAGACATCTACATGTTCCAGTAATAGAAGTGCTTGCAGGGTGTACAGTTTTTGGTTTAAGCTCCTAGCGTTTAACAGCATAACCCTTATTTTGTTATGGTTGACTATTTTATTTTTGAGACCTTGCCCAAAAAAGGCACTATGGGGGAGGCAAGAGACTTTGCCAACAGACGAAAGCCTAGTGGTGCCAGATGCAAACCATCACTGGCAAAGTAGTGAGGTTTGTCAACCATGTTATCCTAGGCTGACAGAAACTGGCTCTTCTTTGAATGACACAAAAAAACTAAGCCAATTATTGAAATTGATCATTTTTTGTTTATACTGCGTCATCATTCTAGGTGAGGGTAATATGCTGCTCAGGGCTAGGGATATAAATGCCTGGGACACATACTCAGAGAGCTCAAGCATATCTCTCTTTATATATATTCCAGTGAGGTATGTCTCAGGTTGTTCATTCCAACATGAGTTATGACTGAGTCATAATGGTACCTGTTGCTGAGAGACCTGAGTGCATGTGTAATGTGATGAATCCTGGCACTGGACAGGCAGCTGACAGTGACTTTCTCCTTCTCTAACCTGGTGAGTGGTATATCCGTGTGTCACACTATGGCATTTCCAATGAGAAAACTGTATTAATTGTATTATTCTTTTAGGTTGTTTTGGAGGTCTCTGGGATTTCAGTAAGTTTTTGATAGAACCTCCACATATGTTGATTAATGTGTTGGATGTGTACTATGTGTATGAGTAGTTCTGGGTGAGTTGACAACCTTTACAGTGTTACTGTTTCGAGCACAAGAAAGCAGGGATTGAAGATTCTTGGTGTAGATACATCTCTCGCACTCTGTACTAGAGTGAGTTATTAGTAGAGGGTTGTCAGTGTACATGACACACTTGCTACACTGCCTCAGGAGACCCAAGTCAACAAGGCTAGCAGGAGAAACAAGGGTAGTCTAACTGTCCATAACACTAGGTCTGAAGAATTGTTATCACAAAGTGGGTGCTTTCAGGATTTATCTAAGAGGTGCTCTGTAGATGGGTATTTCTGACGTGGGTTTTGGCTGGTGGTTTAATAGGTCACAGCTCACTAGCAACACTTCTTAGATTGGAGATGTACTAAAGATGAGGACTACTCTAATGCACTACTGCTGTATCTATGAGAAAAATTGTCAAAATTATCTGTCCGGCTGTGGTGCACAATTGCGCTGTAGTATGTAGTGCTGTAAAATGTGCAAAGAAGCAGAAATCTGCTCAAACATGGGGCTTAAATACCAGAAGCTAAAAACTCAAAAGAACCAATGAAGTTGCTTACTCCAAGCCCTAGACCAATCATTCTTCACCAGTTAGGTTCCAATCAGCACACTTCTCTCACAAGGGTGCAGAAGGGCACCCCCCTTCCAATCAAAGATAGCTGGGAAAATGTGCTCAGAATACAAGAGCCACCACAAACAGACCCAGATGCAGCAAACCTATATCTGGAGTATGCTATAGCTACTAGCTACACTAATTTATTTATTTATATATTTATTTTTATTTTTTTTTTACATTTGTTTACCGGGATAATCTGACTGAACACTGGTGTCCATTTTCAGCAGACTCTCAGGGAGAAAAGCTCCACATAGTACAAAATCAACAGTAGTTAATAATAACAGTTGTGGTTACAAAAGTCAAAACGAATTAACAGTTGCCAAAAAGTTAAAATATTTACAAGTACAGAGTAATATGATTACAAACAAATTTAAGATGATTAAACAAGTGAAAGTAGGAAGATAGTTGTATAGGAATTATTGAATACGTTAGGGACAGGACAAATATTAGATAAAAAACAGCCGACTGCTAGTGATTAAAAGTATGTGACCTTAGCACATTAGTATTCACTAGGAGCATAAGGGAAAGAGCATAAGTTGAGTACAGAAATTAGACTTATAATTAACAAGAAGACTAAGGAAACGATAATCTTGCAATGTAATAAGAGTTCAAGGTGGACTATAGCAGTAATATAGCTGGTTCTTGAGAAGGTATGACTTAAGGTGTTGTTTAAAAGTGGAAGTGCAGGTTTGTAGCCTGATGTCAGGAGGAAGGCTTTAGCAATTTCATTGTGGAAGAGAGATTCACCAGAGCTGTATTTACATGGAACGTTTTCAATCAGAGCATTCTTGGTAGAAAGTAGTTGCCTATTTGAGTTATGGAAGTATAGTAGGCCAGTTAGGGCAGGGATTTTCTCTGGGTAATAGAGGATTTGGTGTGCCAGATTCAGTTAATGGTATCTTAAAAGACTGAGGAATTCAAGCCAGTGTAAAGTAAGCAAGGACTTGCAGTGGGATTTGGTGTTGGTTGCAAACCTGGCGATTTTGTTGTAACATGTAGAAAGTTTATTAAGGTCAGACTTGCTTAGATTTGTTAGTGCTGGAGATGCATAAAGTAATGTTGATTGGAGAGGTGATCTGGCTATAGCAATTCTTATTTAGTTTATTTAATTTAGGTGGGAAACACTAAGAAAATGTTTTAAACAGCGGAAAAACAGCAGTGAGACACAAAAAAATGTTTTAAACTGCAGAAAAATAGCAAGGAGACACTAAAGAATGTTTCAAACAGTAAACAACCAGTTATTTAAAACACTGCTTGGCGGGAAAACAGAATAAGTGAAAATTACAAAAAAAGCTTTGAAACAGTGAAAACAGCAACAAAATATAAGATAGAAGGCACAGTAAGGCAGAAAAAGCAGTACACACGTGAAAACAGCACAAAATATAAGATAGCAGGCACAGTAAGGCAGAAAAAGCAGTACACACGTGAAAACAGCAACAAAATATAAGATAGCAGGCACAGTAAGACAGAAAAAGCAGTACACACGTGAAAACAGCAACAAAATATAAGATAGCAGGCACAGTAAGGCAAAAAAAGCAGTACACACGTGAAAACAGCAACAAAATATAAGATAACAGGCACAGTAAGGCAGAAAAAGCAGTACACACATGAAAACAGCAACAAAATATAAGATAGCAGGCACAGCAAGGCAGAAAAATCAGTACACACGTGAAAACAGCAACAAAATATAAGATAGCAGGCACAGTAAGGCAGAAAAAGCAGTACACATGTGAAAACAGCAACAAAATATAAGATAACAGGCACAGTAAGGCAGAAAAAGCTTTGAAACAGCGAAAACAGCAACAAAATATAAGATAGCAGGCACAGTAAGGCAGAAAAAGCAGTACACATGTGAAAACAGCAACAAAATATAAGATAACAGGCACAGTAAGGCAGAAAAAGCAGTACACATGTGAAAACAGCAACAAAATATAAGATAGCAGGCACAGTAAGGCAGAAAAAGCAGTACACACGTGAAAACAGCAACAAAATATAAGAAAGCAGGCACAGTAAGGCAGAAAAAACAGTACACACGTGAAAACAGCAACAAAATATAAGATAGCAGGCACAGTAAGGCAGAAAAAGCAGTACACACGTGAAAACAGCAACAAAATATAAGATAGCAGGCACAGTAAGGCAGAAAAAGCAGTACACACGTGGAAACAGCAACAAAATATAAGATAGCAGGCACAGTAAGACAGAAAAAGCAGTACACATGGCTTTACCTTCATATTGTTGGAAATTACAATATCGATCACGCTTTTGTGCGAACCAAAAGCGCGAAGTTTAAACTGCTACAGTCTCCACAGTTCGAAAATCAGCAAATCGAACAGCAGATTCACTGATTTTCAAACTAAAATGTTGAAGACACATTGTAATGCAGGGGGAGCAAGCCCCCCTCACCCCCTCACTTTAATATACTAACTCCAAGATAGCACTACAGTGGGGAAAGGGTTAATTTCCCCAATCCTTGCTATAGTGCAATCCGCACCCAAAATGTCGAATCTGCAATGAATGAATGCCAATATGCATTTGCTCATTGCACATTCGGACAATTTTTTTTCAAGGTTTTGCAAAATTTGGGAACTTCCTTTCGCACATAGTGAATTCGCCCAAGTGCATAATGCACTTATGAAGGTAAACAGTACACACCGCGCAGTTTAGTTTACTATATTAGAATACAGGATTAAATAAGCAGTACACAATAAAAATGCAGTAAATAGTATAATCAAGCAAAACAAAAAAACGGCAACTTATGGTTTTTGGGAAGCTTAGAAGCCTCTAGGTGTGTGGTATCTCAGCTCAGAGTTTTGGCTGGTAGCCCACCTCAGTTCATCTTGGTTCAAACAAGCAGAAACCCACTCAAATGAAGGGCTTATAAACCAGAAGCTAAACACTTTAAAAACCTCAAAAGAATCATTGAGTGCTTACACTAAGCTCAATACCAATCACCCTTCACCAGACAGATTCTAATCAGCACACGCAGAAGGGCCCCTTCCAATTAAAGCTGGCTTGGAAAATGTGCTCAGAATACAACAACCACTACAAACAGACCCAGATACAACAAATCTATATCTTGACTATTTTACAGCTATTAGTTGCACTAATTAAGGTGGGAAACACTAAGAAAATGTTTTAAACAGCAGAAAAACAGCAGTGAGACACTAAAAATAATTTTAAACAGCAGAAAAATAACAAGGAGACACTAAAGAATGTTTTAAACAGCAACCAAATCAGTTATTTAAAAAACTCCTTGGCAGGAAAACAGAACAAACAGAACAGATGCTTTGCAAACAGTGAAACGTAGCAACAATTAGTTTGCAAACAGTGAAAATAACAAAAAGGCTTGGTAAACATTGAAAACAGCAATAAAAATTTGATTTAACAGGCACAGTAAGCCAGACAAATGCAGTACAAACAATGCAGTTTAGTTTACAGTATTAAAATACAGCATTAAACAAGCAGAACACAACAAAAAGTGCAGTAAATAGTATAATCAAGCAAAAAACAAGTGATTTATGTTTTATGGGAAGCTCAGAGGCCTCTAGTCATCTGGTATCTCATCTCAGAGTTCCGGTTGGTAGCCCACTTCAGTTCAGCTTGGTTCTGTTACCCAGAAAGGTAGTTCACTTTAGACATGTAGTTCACTTTAGAAATGTGGATGTGGAAGTGAAACTAATATTACAGGTGTGATAAAAAGTACCAACACGGCCCAGGACAACACCTGCAATATTAACAATTCTGCACCCATCCTCTAGGGAACCTCCTGATTCCTTCTGCTGTTGGTCATAAAGAAGGCCCTATGTTACCTAAACTCCTTCAGGTGGGGTAGCTGCTCTCCTCTCACCTACAGAAAGAAATCCACTATTCTGGGACAGAAGTATGACTTGAGATTTTGATTTGTTGAATTTCATCCCAAGTGCTTTACTTTCAACAAGAAACCATGCCTGTACTTACCACAGTTCACAAAAAACAAATGTTAAAAGGACATTTTCTGCAAATAACAAAGATGTTTTCTCACTTCCCTAAACTGGATAATCTCCTTGCATTGTCCACGCCTTGATATTGTATCTATGAAAGTAATTAAACCTCACAATACATTAGCTATGCATTGATGTTATATCTATGAATACCTTGAAAATGAGAGCAGGAAAGGTAAGACAAACCTTTCACTGAGTTCTACTCCTGCCATGAACACATCTGACTTAACACTGAAAAATGTGGACACAAATTTTGCTCCACAAATAAAGGGGATGAATGTCCCACCACAGAGGCCTCAATACCTTATATTGCTGTAAAACCTCCCCCAAGACATTTCAAGGTACACAGACATATGCCTTCTCCATTTCTATAAAACACGTAAACCAAAACAGCAAAATTCCATGTTCCATTTATATGCAGGGATAAAGTGCTTGTTCACTGTTACAAAGCTTGGATGTAATCCCTAATGCTCTTCCAAAATCATCTGCTATCAAGCACGTGGCATTGTCTTTATCAGAAAGAGTAAGTAGTCAGATTCCCTCTGGAATGGGATAGGGTTACCACCTGTCCCACTTTGCTAGGGACAGTCCCTCTTTGGGCAGTTGTGTCCTGACAAAAAATTGTAAAAATGGCAAATGTCCTGAGATTTTAGGACAAAATTATTTCCTATATTTTATGTAATAGTTGCATAAAACAGTTTTCTGTATCTAAAATACCTAAATGTTATAAGAAACAGAATAAGCAACTAAAATGCTATAATAATAAGCTTTTATTTAGGCAAAAAGTTAAGTTCTATCCTTTGTACTGTCCGTGGGGATGTGTCGGCCTGTAAAATCTGATGTTTGTACCAAAAATGTCCCACTTTGGCCATTTGAAAAGGTGGCAACCCTAGAATGGGATGACTCACCTTTCTGAAAAGTCTGATTCTTATCTAAAACTGAGTCCATCATCTACATAATATAAAAAATCTATGATACACATGACACTATAACAGAGCTAGCATCTTCAGTTTTTCTGGCTGCATCTCATTTGCACCTGCAGCTGTGCCATCTCACAACTGTTCGATATATTAACTTCGTCTCTAGAAGTAGTCCCCCCCCAACATTTGATTCCTGCGTTTTTCTTACACGCTGGTTATATCCAATATAGTC